>NC_084537.1:19243191-19525691 GCF_024500275.1 Phycodurus eques
CTCCAACTACCGAAGACAAATTCCTTGTGTGTTTTGGACATACTTGGCAAATAAAGATGATTCTGATTCTGATACTTTAATAAGAAAATAATAATAAATATTTTTTGAGTGTGTTTTATGTTTGGTCTTATTTACGTCACTTTGTTAAAGCTGAACATTTGTTATGTTTTTTAAGTGCTCTTTATCCTAGGTAAGAACCAATTGGGTCTTGAGCCGAAAAATTTTGGGTAACCCTCCTGTAGATTAATTTGAATATCGTGTGTAATAATGATGACAGTCGAGTGGCTAATTATGATCCTATTTAATAATCCAGGCAGAAGCTGGAGAACCGCTTACCTGGAAAGTGGCAACTCAACCGGAACTCTAAATGATGGCGTCCCACAAAGGGAGCAGTCATGTACGGAATGATGCAAATTTGGAAAACAAAGCACACAGTTTATTTGGGGCTACGAGCGTTAACGCGATCGCTGTCATCCTCAGGATAATTACAAGCACGCGAGAAAGGAGCGAAAGGAGCAGCTGGGCCCTGCACACCACTACGTGATCAATATGCTGGCCCTCAGGCTGAACTTGGCACCGTCAGTCGTGGAACAATTCATTCTGGACTTCTCGGTGAGGAAGTACACACTGACCTTAATAGTCAATCTATAGTAGATGGACAGTGGTACTGTAGAAGAGCAGCTGTACCTACAAATGTGTGGTTTAGACCTTCGCAATGTGGTCAGCTTTAATTTTTTTTTAATGTACTGCATTTCAATCCATACACAGATGGATGAGTTTGGGCTTGATCTATAGTGTAGTTCAATTAATCTGGGTTTGTAAACTTGTTTTAGTTTGTTTTCAAGTAGTAAAACAGCCTAGCCAATCAAAATGCATCACAACAAACCATGTGGCATTGCTCTCTTATCATATTGATTGCAAGAACAGGTAAAACAGGAACACAACATGGAGCAAAATTGGGTTTTGTTGCTCACTTTATTTGGACCACCACTTATCCATTAGGTCCATCAGATGACGGGGGTTGTAGAAAAGCACACTGTATCCCACCATTTTGTTAACCTAATAGCATAATTGCCCAAGTCATTTTTGCAATGCAGCGGCTGTGTGGAGTTTGTATGTTCTGCCCGTGTCTGCGTGGGTTTTCTCCGGGAACTCCGGTTTCCTCCCACATCCCAAAAACATACATGGTTGGTTAATTGACAACTCTAAATTGCCCGTAGGTGTCAATGTGAGTGGGAATAGTTGTTTGTTTGTATGTGCCCTGCGATTGGCTGGCGACCGGTTCAGGGTGTACCCCGCCTCCCGCCCGAAGATAGCTGGGATAGGCTCCAGCAGCCCGCGACCCTCGTGAGAATAAGCGGTGAAGAAAATAGATGGATGGATGAAAAAAAACTTTTTTTGCAAGCACATTTAAAAAAAAAAAAAAAAAAAAAAGAGTTGTTATTTTTTTGGGGGGGTGTTATATTTTTCTCTAATTGGCTGCTGAAACTGAAAACAGGACAATTTCCAAAGACACACTGCAAAACTGGCCTCCTAATCGCTATATTTGTTATAACTGAGTGAAACTATTAATTCTTTACCTTGGTGTGGATGAATTGGTCTTTTTAAAAGGTATTTGCTGTCTTTGTGTGTAGCTTTGATGTCTTTTTAAAGGGTATTTGCTGTCTTTTGTGTGTAGCTGGGTCCTTTTGACGGTTTCTTTGCCATGAATGGAAGTGCTACCCTTTCCTTTGTGTACCAAGAGGACAAACATCCTGGGATGGGTAGGTATCATCCTTAAAAGCTGATCATTCTTTTATTTGCATTCATCACATGAGAACCGTTTTCAATTTAACGTCAGAGTGTGGTCGTGCAATTCCCGGGCCCCAGAGAGCACTGCGTCTCGCTCACGGCAATTTATCAGAGAGGGCCCTCACGGGCATCTATTGTGCCTTCACGCGTATCCGAGTGAATGTTGCTGTGACTCCAGACAACATACATCAGGTAGGACAGAATCAAAAATATATATTTTTTGCAGATAGCAGCAGTATATGAACATTAAATATGATTTCATGTGAATGTGAGCAGCAGCAAAAATAGGCAGCAGCATTGTTGTATTTTTTTGTCCAATCAGATTTCAGTCTCCGTGTTGCCATGCCAATCTAATCTGCTCAGGGCCTTCAGAATCACTAGTGATGGCCAATTTAATTTAAAGTGCTTCAACCAAGCAGATTAAAAATTTGTCCTCCCAAGGCGAGCTGGCCCTCGATGACTGCGGCATTTTCCCATCCTAGTTAGTCAGAGCAAAACATGTTACAGCCAACATCGATGAGCAAAACATATCTGTCGCGATTTACACACATTATTATTTCAGAATCAGCATCTCTGGTTAGGTTGTGATATAATTGTATTTTATTTTTGTCTGAAATATACATTTACATTTTGAGCTGCTGCGGTTAATGTATGCTGTTATATTGTATTTTTGTACAGTATTGATGGCTTCTGTTAATAGTAGTAGCATTAAGAGGTGAATTTAGACGGGTAAATCCCCTGCTGAAGGCCCAGGATCCGTTTCTTGTTCATTTTGAATGCGTAGTATAACTAAAGGTAAATTTGTTTGGACAAATATAGTAATACACAAATAAATAGGATATAAACAGAATACTATAGTATATTGTGCATACTATACAGTATATAAAGATTAGACAGAGAATGTAGACAGCAGCAAGAATAGTCAGCAGCATTGCATGTAGCATCAAACGGCATGTGTCAATAAAGTCTATATACAGTATCAGCATTTGAGAATGACATCAATAACACAAATACTATCATCAAAATAATCATCGTCACATATAATGTCGCTGCCCGTTCTGGGTGCTTTTCACATGATGCCATTTTATTGGTTATCGAGTTTCTCTGCATTATTTCCGCTATCCAGGAGACCTTTTTTTCCATGTTTGATGCCCGTGATGGCTTCCCTAAAGCCATCAAGAACAGCTTCAACAACCTGCTCCCCAGTTTCCAAGCGCTGCTGAAACTTGACAAGTCTAAGCACAGAGCCAAGATTAAGCCAGACTTTGAGCACATCTTCAAGCATAGTGTGATGGGCTTAGATGGTAAGGGTCACGTCGTCAGTGGCATGATTAAATGGTTTACATGCTGCTATTTCTGACATTTGTTGCCCCAGTAATCCAGATGAGCTATCAGAGTGTTAAACTGACTGAAGCCAAGAGCGTTGACTTCAATAAAATAGCGTCCTTTGAAGATATGACGTTAGCAGCTGCAAACCCTGAGATGGTAAAACAGCTGGAGGACATTCTAAGACAGTGGCATACTCAAATTGACCGGGTAGGATCAATAAAGACTGTTAACATCAGGTGGAGGGAAGGTTTCTGTGTAGAAAACACCGCCCGCTTTGTCTGTGATGAGCAGGTCCTGCTGGAGACTCAAGCACTGAAGACAGGTCTCGTGTCGGAGGGGCCGCTGAGCGAGCTAGATTATTGGAGGCAGGCGTTCTTGAAGTTCAACTTCATCCTCAGTCACATCAACGGTGCAAAGTGCAAGGCGGTCATAACCGTGCTCAGACTCAATCGTTCCAAAGCACTGCAGGTACAGACTCTTAGTTGGTCACCACAATAATTATTGTACAGTGTAAGGTCAGAAATGTTGTGGAAGGTGGAATTTCCAATGTTTAAATTTAAATTGCAATCTTTGGATCATCTCTGGAAGAACTGCGGTTTGACTTTCTCCCTTGTGACCCTACAAAGGTTGGGTACATTTCGATAGAAATGTAATTGTATTTATTTTTTTAATTAAAAATGATTTGATATAAATATTTTTATATCTTTATTTTATTACAGTATTTGTATTTTTATTATTTAAAATTTGTGTGTGTAATCTTAATTTTTGGGGCTCATCCTTGGATGAATAGCTCCCCATCGGTTGGAAATATCCAGATTTGATAGCAGAATTTCATTTTATTTGGAAATATCCAGATTTGATAGCAGAATTTCATTTTATTTCATTTAATTTTTGTGTGGATTTTTATCATAACATTGTGGGAAGAATACCTACCCATCCGATTTACGAGTTATTCAAGATACAGTACATGCTGTCGCTCGGCCCAATTTTTTGCTTTGACTTGCAAGCAAAAATTTGAGATATGGGTGCTATATGGTGGCAGCGAACTCAAGTGACTTCATAATAAGCAGCAGGTTGGCAGATAATAAACAGTTCGTAAGAAAAGAGTCATGAAGTTGAAGTTTACTGTCAAACTAAACAAAACAAAGAGAATTTCACCTTGTGTATTTACAACAACCATATACCTTTGGCAAAGGAAAGTCTTTGCCAAAGGTATATGGTCTACCAAAATGCTATAGATGGGCTACCGAATAGCATCAATGTTCTGCTGTTATAACATTTAAAGCAATGGATATTTGAACACAAATGGTGCAGCAACATACGTATGTAGACAGACAATAGAAATACTCACAGAATTACATATCGTGTATTTCAAACAACCTCTGAGAGAAACTACTAATATTACTGTAGCTTATTGAGTCAGTGAATCTCTTCTTCGTTAGTGTCTGTATGTCTGTGTTATACTGCCCCCTGGTGGACACAATACCACGGCAGAACCCCGACAACATCGAGCTGGAACGGATTAATGGAATTCATTTCAGTGTGAAAAGATGATTAAAACAGGAAGGTTTTGAGTTACGAGTGTGGTCAAGGAACAAATTAAACTTGTACAGTAAGTAAAGGCACTACTATATAATTATATTTTTAAGTATTCATTCTCATCATCTTGGTCAGATGTGGCCCCTGCTGGAAGCTAGGGTGACAGACAACTACAACGAGGCCAAGGACAATATCAAGTTCCTGGGCACGCTGGAGAAAGTATGCCAGGCTCTTTACACCAGCGACCCGGTACATAATCTTATTTTTTTTTTCATGATTAGGTAGCTTTTGGTCAGGTCAGTGTAAGATGATTTAATATTGTATGTGTACTTGCCAGGCGACCATCGTGAAAAGCGTGCAGAACATCATCAACGCGGTTCAGATGATCCACACGGTGTCCCGTTACTACCATACCAGTGAAAAGATATCAGCCATCTTCATTAAAGTACGTGAATCCGACTGGGCCACACACACACAGCTGTACATAACGAGCGCTGTTGCAATTAAGAATTAATTATTTGTTATGATATGCAACTAGGTCACAAATCAGATGATCATAGCATGCAGGTGCTACATTTCCAACAACGGCACACCAATATGGGACCAGGATGGTAAAGATGTTGTGATGAAAATACAGGTAAGGGGAACAACCATGCAAATTAAGCATGTTGACTCAGATATACTGTAATCATCGGACTTGTTTTTTTCTGAATTGATCTTTTGACAGGAGTGCCTTGGTTTGTATCAGGAGTATGAGTCTTGCTTGGAAAAAACACAGGAAAAAGCAAAGGAGATGCCTGGACAGAGGCCCTTTGGGTTCTCGGAGATGCATGTGTTGAGGAAGTTTGAGGTCTTCTGCAATCGCCTCGAACATGTACGTTTTCTCTTGAATGTTAACATTCATCCACATACATAGAGCATATATATATATATATATATATATATATATGATACTATTGAGAATGAAAGCTGATAAAATGCTAACATACTAACAGTGTGTATGCTAAATTGCAAGTCAAGTACAGGGTACAGTGCAGAAAGCACTATGGTAGAAAAGGATTTGTCATCTTTCCCTGTGGTCTGCTACTAGTTCAAATTACACTGAGAGATAATTGGTAAAACACTAAAATGGTAAAGTTGGTAAGCTAACATATACCTTTTGCAGATCACCAAAATAATGTCAGTGTTCAAGACGTTCGAGTGCCTGGCAAAGTCCAACATTGAGGGCATCGAGACTCTGGCCGGTCAGTTCCGCAAAGTCTCCACTGACCTGAAGAACAAGCAGGCGGACATATTTGCATCGAGGACGGTGGCGTTTCAAGCCGACTTTGACACATTTATGTCTCACATAAGTAACCTGGAGGTACATATTATATCCAAGTCACAGAGTACCAAGTACACATTTTATTGCTTTTCCGTCATTCTTTTTTCACTCGTATGCGAGTGTGGTGTGTGCATGCCCTTCTGCCTCTGGGGTGCATGCCCTTCTGCCTCTGGGGTGATGCTATTATAATATAATAGTATAATACTAACTTACAAGATAGCAACAGGCGTTAGGATTCGGACATGATTGAAAACCATATGGACATGATGGACTATTATTATTCTTGTATTCTGTGAAATTTGAAGTAATTGTGACGATGCACTTGCTCTCGGTTTGGCCCGGAAAATGAAATGGCTTGAGCAGACACCACCATTGAAAAATCTGAAATTGGCCTATTTAAACATCACATTTTCATCTCAACTAATGACCATCTGGCCTTTTTTCTACCTAAGAATGAAGGTTTCAGTCTCACATTTCATATTAATTTACATTGATTTCTGGACAAGTAAATTTGGGCCGATTTGCGACATAAAATGTGGCACAAAATCCTTAATTCTTATCTGATTCTTATAAACTAGGGCTCATTTTATTTGTGTTTCTAGCTTCCATCCAGTTATATTGTCTATTTTGATATACACATGGTTTTAAAATTTTAGTAACATAACTACAGAAACCACAAAGGTAGATGTTATTGTTTTTACGTCAGTTATTTTTACATTTGTTTCAATCAATCAATCAATCAATCAATAATCAATCAAACGTTTATTTATATAGCACCTTCTAGTTAAAATAGTTCACAAGACAAATAATAAAAGAGACAAACACATCCCTCTCACCCACCTGCGGTCTCTGAGCCCAAACACCTGTGTGTAAAAGTAGTCACCGGTGTATAAAAAAAAAAGAAGATTATTAAATACGTAACTTAGCTGCTGCGACATGGCTGAGCACATAGTGCCGTGAAGAAGCGCTATCTTGGACGACCCTCAACAACAGAAGTTGCGAGTTGGCGGCCCCCCACACTGAGGAAACACTGGAACATAAAAAGAAATAAAAGAACAAATGAAAATAAATACAATGATCAAAGACTACTGCATGAGACACAGAAGAGCTAAAATAAATACATTGAAATATTAATAGCATACTATAATTAAAATCAAACAAAGTAAATAGTGTAAAATATTTTTTTATTAAAAAGGTACTGACAAATAAAAAGTGTCCAATTAAACTCTGGTAACCTAAAAGTAAATAAAATGTGAAATGGTTTAAATAAGAATAAAAGAAAAAAATACAGACATAAATTCAATATAAAACAACCAAGTCATAATCAGTCGCATGCTAAACTAAAAAGGTGGGTCTTGAGCCTCCTTCTTAAATATCAAGGCTCTCTACGGCCCTGACATCCTCCGGCAGGCTGTTCCAACGACAAAGGCCTGAGACTTCGAACAAGCCCTTTGCCGTGGATCTTTGACGTCACTCTCAGTACTAAAACTAAAAGGCCAGCACCGGAGGACCTCAGGGTACATGAGGTTGATATGATAAAAGAAGGTCTGCCAAGAGGGGCCAAGACCAAGAACCGTTTTATTAATTAATAAAGGAACTTTAAAATCAAGAATCTCAAAATTCTTAACTTATATGACAGTTAAAAATGGTAAAACATTCCCTGAAAAAAATTACCTGTTCAAATAAAAAGTTTGCTGGTGTCCTTTGTGACAAATTGTTCCTTACTTTTTTGTTTACAGGAGCAACTAAAGGGTTTCATGAACTCAAGCTTTGTCAAGTTCGACTCATCCCAGCAAGCTCTCGGCGTGATACAGCGGTGAGTCTAAAGTAGACATGAGATAATTTTATTTTAATTATAATATTTTTAAAGTACAAATGTTTTTCACTTTTTTTTTTCTTTTTTGTTGTTGCAGTTTTCAGAAACTAAACATTCCCTGTCTAAAGGCGGAAATGCCCATTGCGTTGGGTTCTATTCTCCAGCTCTACGTCTCAGAAGTAGAGGCTGTGTCGAAGGTAATGTACCGTACGAGCTTATTGTGCTATCTATTTCATGCTCATGTCATATGTTCATTAATTTTATCGCAGCTCTTTGAGAAGCAAAACGAGGACCCGCCCTTGGGTCGAAACATGCCGCCTGTCTCTGGGAGGCTTCGCTGGGCCCGACATCTCTATAAGAAAATACACGAGCCCATATCGTACATACGTGTAAGCTGGAATGAGCTCCAATTCAAGAGCTATCCATTCCGAAATCCTGACTGCACTAGGATGAGTTTAATAATGTTTCTCTCTCTTTACAGGAAAACTCTGACATCCTGACCACCCCCGAGGGACGCACTGTGGTCAAAATGTACAATCAGACCACGGCCTTGTTGCAACACTTCGAGGCGGACCACCACAAAGCGTGGACAGCCGAAGTGTCAAAACTGGATTTTGGTTTGTTCTCTGGCGATTGTGTTAAAGCTAACTTTGTTTTGTTGTTTTGTTTGGGGTTGAGGTCAAAAGTTCCTCGGTGGCAGGGCCCCAGGGGTGGATGAGATCCGCCCAGAGTGCCTAAAGGCTCTTGATGTTGTAGGGCTGTCCTGTCAGACACGCCTCTGCAACATCGCATGGACATCGGGGACAGTGGCTCTGGATTGACAGACCGGGGTGGTGATCCCCCTTTTTAAGAAGGGGGGCAGGAGGGTGTGTTCCAACTACAGGGGGATCACACTCCTCAGGGCTCTTGGTAAGGTCTATTCAGGGGTTCTGGAGAGGAGGGTCTGTCAGGAAGTCCAATCAACAGAAGACTCGATTATTAAAATCATAATTAATTGCAGCCCTTGTTGAAAGTAATTGTTTTCGTTGTCCCAGACACTGTCCCCGCCACACATCTAGCTAGTTCGATGGGCGAAACCGCAACAGCTGTGTGAACATGCACTTACGGACAGCCGAATGTCACACCTCTCCCTGAAAGGCACGGGTGAATAAATGCCAGCTCTACGATTACGCCTCCGATGCGCCAATTTGACAGAAAGGCTATAGGCAGAAAGGGGTTAGAGTCAGCAGGGCTAGGTTTAGCAGACTCACAGATTAACATGTAGTGGTGCAGACTACGCCAGGTAAAATTCTCCATTTCATATATGTTTTGAATTTCGACAGCCTTGAATACAACACTCTTGATTCGCTGCACTGTGACGGGAAAGTACTTGGTCAACTTTGATCCCAAAATAAGCAAAGCCATTCAGGAGGCCAGTAATTTGGTGAAGATGGGCCTGGACGTTCCCAAGCAGGCATTGCATTTCCTCAAGATAGAGGGCCAGTTGAAGACCTATCACCATCGCCTTCACGTCAGTCTATTCTCCATCGTTAGCTGCCCTTGCTGTACGTTGAAAACAACTGAACAGTGTCCGTGTGCTTTTCCCCATGAAGACCATTTTGATAGCCTACAAAGAAACTTGTGACAGCATACCAGGGGACTTTACCAACCTGATGACATCAAAGACCAACCAAGTAAGCTCTTTTTTCATGTAGCACAAAATATTTTCAGAATTGCCTTAGAAGAAAAAAAATACAATTATGCTGTTCTTGGAGAGTTGCTCATCAGTCACATTGTATGTTTGTGTCTAATTACAAGATGGAGTCCCTGCTTCGCTATGGTTCAGTGATGGTCACATGGTCATCCCTGCTCCTGGACAAGTACCTCATAAATATTGACAATGCCTTGTCTGAGCTTAAGCTAATCTTGAGTAAGGTATCCATTGCACCTCAATTTTAAATTAGGGTTTTGGGTAAGAATTTCAAACAAGGTTAGGTTTTCAAATTAGGTTTTCAATTTGGTGTTTCCAGCCAATGTTTGAAACTAGGGTTTCAATACTGGATAGAGATTCAAGAAAGGTTGAGGGTTTCAAATTAAAGACAGGATTGGCATTTGAAGTAATGGTTTCAAATGAGGGTTGGAAATTAGGGTTTCAAATTAGGGTTTATGTTTTGTGACCTCAAGTCATTGTTTCCACCTTTTCCAGGTGAAAGACATCTGTAAGTTTCACATTGACGACTACGTTCAAGAGCTCTCAGAGAATGTTCTCATTGAGCTGCCTGAAGATCGAGCCTCTGCAATTCAGCCCCTCATTGAGGTCAATGAGGTAGGTAAAAGCCACCATCACAACTCATTCCTTAGTGAATACCGCTGCATAAAAGATTCACATTTGTATTTTTTAGAGTCTGTGCAAGAATGGGGTCAAGACACTAGAGTTTAAGTGCTTACACGTGAAGGAAGCGGTGAACGAGTTGGGCAAAATGTTTAACGCCATTTACAAGTCAAAGCAAACCAAGACGGTCCCGGACGGAATCGGCTCTGGTACTCTCATGTCTATTTTTCCCTACCAAACGGTTGCATAGTAAATCCTTCTCATAATGCAGTAAGATTGAATACACTTTCCTTGGCCACAACAAACAGGTTTACCTAATGTGGCCTACAAGTTTATTTTTGATTTAACGTTTTGATTTCACATTGTAGCAAAGAAGGAGACCCAGAGGACCTCCGATGCACCTGAGGCACCGACATCAGAGAGCCAAGATAAATACAAAGCGACACGGTTTGAAAAGGTTTGTGGGCTCACCACTTACATGACAATAATACACTTTTTAGTCAATAGGAGCTTTATTGGACCAAATCTCTTTATTTATTGGACCAAATCTCTTTATTGGACAACTTGGAGTTAGGCAAGCAGATCCTAAAATGCTTGCTTCAAACCAAAATGGCAGACTTCTTGTGTCCTTCCAAGCATGAATTCTTAAAACATTTTTATGTTGGTCTACTCATGATAGACCTGTCTTCCACATCTCATGATCCAAACTGAAACTGGCTGAAGGGGCTGAATTCAAAATGAGGTGTCAAGCAGTTTATTGCCGCTCCAAGTTGAAGTTTACTGTCAAACTAAACAATACTTACACTTTGTATTTAATACAACCACAAAGCTTCGCGTTTCATTCCGCTGACTTCATCCATCCATCCATTTTCTTTACCGCTTATCCTCACTAGGGTCGCGGTCTGCTGGAGCCTATCTCAACTATCTTCAGGCGGATGATAGTACACCCTGAACCAGTCGCCAGCCAATCACAGGGCACATAGAAGCAAACAACCATTCACACTCACAATCACACCTATGGGCAATTTAAAGTCTTCAATCAATCTACCATGCATGTTTTTGGGATGTGGGAGGAAACCGGAGCGCCCAGAGAAAACCCACCCAGGCACGTGGAGAACATGTAAACTCCATACTAAACCCCGGTCCCTAGAACTGTGAGGCAGATGTGCTAACCAGTCGCCCACCGTGCCGGCTCCACTGACTTAATGCTAACGCTAAATAACATCTATGTTGCTGTGCTATAACCCCTAAAGGAACAGATTGTACACATACGGTGCAGCAACACACGTAGACAGATGAGTACTCAGTCATATATTCTTTATCCTCTGCAAAGAAGAGTAATATTAGTGCTATACTGATGAGCTGGAGGAGTATAGAACAGTATATCCATCTGTCTGTGTTATACTTCCCTCACTTGGCCAAGGCGGGCACGCCAGAAAGAGCAGCACAATGGCCATTCAATTGATGCAGTGTGACAAAAACGGATTAATTCTTTTTAATTTTATTTAATTATGTCTTAATTGTATGTTTTGATAAAGTACAATATTACAGAATCGTTTTTTGTACAACCATTTTTTATGTTTTCCATCCATTTCAATGGGAAAAGATTAGTTGAGATCCAAGTGTTTTGAGTTGTAGTTAAATAAAAAATATATATGGGTGCTTCAATAGCATTATTAAAGCTTGAACTAAATAATTTCAGGACTTCACAAAGCAATACGACTCCTTCGGCGCTAGGATTTTGGATGCATTGGTGGAAAGGACCAAGTTATCCCTGAAGATCTTGGAGAAGAGAATTTGTGGCAATGAGTAAGTCGTCTTCTGTCTCTATTGCTGTTAAAGACACAACGTAGACGGATCGTTGATGTTCACAATAACATTGGGGCTTGTAGCTCTTTCCAGAAGAGGGCTGACTCTGGCTGTGTCCCAATGATGAAATCTGAAGTGCATCTGGATGCACCCAATGTGGTGAGTAAATCACAGGAAACAATAGGAGTCCATCTGTAGCAATTGTCCACTGAAACTTTTGCGGAGTTGCTGTGTGAAAACAGCATAGCTGATTTCCTGTGTATGCTACACTAACAAGCTTTACGCTATGGTTTGATAACAAGATTGTTTGAAGCCAAACTTGTAAAAAATGTTGTTTTCTTTATGGCTGGTGTCTTCGGACAAAAGTTAAATACGCGTGTATCATTTATTTATACAACACAAATGAAGCCTAAACATCGGCTATTGTAATCTTTGGTTGCTCTGTGGCGACATCTTGTGTAAAAAAATAAAATAACACGTTTAAAGTTCCTACAGTTTCTTTGATCCTGTCTCCTTCGCCATTCACCCTCATCGGGAGGAAATGCTTAGACCCGTTTTTCCGAATGCGGCAATAGGTTGCGCGAAATACTAGATAATACAGTCGTAGGGAATCCCACGGTCAATTCCGTTGTACCTTAATGTCGCTGTTTTGTGAGTTTCAATGTTGTTGTGTTGTGTCGTTTCCATTTCCGTTGTGGGTTTATCTCGTTGTGTTGTGACGTTTGCAATTGTTGTGATGTCTCGGCCAACGTAGTAATCCTTTCCTTGAAACCATAACCGAGGCTTGAAGCCTTCATTTGAAACCTCCTTTGAAACCCTAATGCTGACTTTGAACCCCAATCTGACACCTTAAACTTGCCTTGAAACCCTAATTTGAAATCCTATGCCTGCCTTGAAACCCTTCCACAACATATTTTTGACGTTGACAGCACATATTAGGTGGTTTGTGGTTGTCCGCAGGTGATGGTCCCCACTGTAGACAAGATTCATCAAGCCATACTTGAAATCATTGAATTGATCTTGGATGTGAACAAGGGGATTCAATGCTGGGAGGTTGAGTACAGACATGATCGCCCCGCTACTGATGGTGAGTCACCATGGACTGAAAAGACAAGCCATTAAGTTGACCTGACGCTCAACCCTCTCACAGGTCGACAGAAGTTAAACTTCTACAGTCGCGTTATTCAGCACGAGGATATCAAAGCGGTCATTTTCATCTTGAAGTCGGCCCTGAAGTTGCAGAGGGACAATGCCGCCAGCGTTCTGGAGCGCTTCAAGAAGTTCAAGGAGCTGTGGAGCGAGGATAAGGAGCGTGTCATCAAGGTATTGGGATTTATGTTAGTGTATTCTTGTGGTAAATTTGAATGACACTTGTGAGCTCCTTTTAAAGGCCTTCATGGACAGCAAGCCGACCTTGATGGAGATCAAAAGTAAACTGCAGCACTACGATGTGTTTCAAAGCCAAATTGAGGAAATCCAGAACGTCATCGTTGTTGGGATGATTGAACTGTCAACGGGTAAGATTACCACCACAGTTTTTTTAAACAGCTAATCTTGAGTGCAATGGACTGGAATTGAAACCCTAATTTGCAATCCCAGACCAGAATTAAAACTCTAAACATACGTAAACCTGAGTTTGAAACCAGTACCCAGGTTTTAAAAATCTAATTGAAACACTCACCTTCGCTTGAAACCCTAACTTGAAACCATAACTTGAAACCGTCCGTGTCTTGAAACACTCACCTTAGTTTCCTCACCTCAATTTGAAACCCTAACCTTGGCTTGAAACCCTCAACCAAGTCCCAAAACGATATACAGGCTTGAAACCATAACTTGAAACCTTAACTGTGCCTTGAAATCCTGCTTTGAAACCCTAATAATGGCTTGAGAACTGGGTGAGTCTCAAGCTAATGTTAGGGTTTTTAAGGCACACTTAAGGTAGTTAGGGTTTTAAGTTTAAAATATATTGAATATATATGTGATATATATATTTTTTTCTTGTAGAAAAAAATAATTGATATCAATGTTAGATGTGTTTACCTTAATCAGATCACTTAAAGGAGTCTCTCAGGATTGAGGCTAAGGCCTGGAAGAGGCTCCTGTGCAAATACCTGCGCATCGAGTGCCGTAAGAACATCATCAACATCAGCCTGCACACGCACAGGAGCTTCACGCAGCTGTCGCATTCCGTCGAAAATCTGGACGATGTTCGCTGCGCCATGAAGACACTGTCCAACCTGCGGGATTCCGAAATAAACACAGACATAACGCTGATTTCCACTCAAGTACGAATCGTTTTCCATTTGCGTTTCTCTTTTACACAAGATCCAACAAGTCATGTAGTCCCTATTTCTAGGATGCCTATGAAGTGCTGCTCCTTTACGAAGCTGAAATGCCTGAGAAAGAATCAGGAGAGGTGTACGGACTAGGCCGTTTCTTCACCAGGCTTCTGTCAAAGTCTGTAAGTGAAATAGTAAATAATATAGAATTGTAGTTCGCTGGCAAGCTTCTCAGATCATTTTCACATTAGTCATTTTGGTTTTTCTCTCATAGATATCCGTTCAGGATCAGCTTTTCTGCATGCAGCCCAGCCTCAAGCAGGACCTGCTGGAGCACGTCAGCATCTTTGAAAAAGATGTCGACACTTTTATAGACGACTATGACATTGTAAGATGCAAACGCCAATCTATCTATTTATCGATCGACGATGTACCTTCATATTTAAAATAATTTCTAAATGCACTACAGGCAGGCCCCATGGTTGAAGGAATAGAACCCAAAGAAGCCAGTTTAAGGCTCCAGAAATTTCAGGTACTTGTGATAGTCAATTATTGTTATTTTGTTTAAAAATATGACTATAATCACATAATATTTTACCTTTCTTTCAAAGGGGAAAAAAAAACTATTTCTTAAAAAATGAGGGATTTTTTTTCTCAGTAAAAAATAACAATTGGAAATACTTTGCTCTATTAATATATATATATATATATCATGATATATATATATATATATATATATATATATCATGATATATATATATATATATATATATATATATGTATATATATATATATATATATCATATATAAGAATCTGAAAGAAAAAAAAACGTTTTCTCCCAAAATGTCAGCTTAAAAAAAAAACCTTTTTTCCAAGAACCAATATGGCTTCGTTATTGACGTTTCGTAATATTCCAAGAAAAAAAATCAATACTTCTTTCAGCAAAAATACAGTACAACTTTATTCTTTAATAATGCTGCAACTTTTCTATTGAAAACATACATAATTTTCCATTGGGAGGTTGAATACAAAAAATAATTATAAATATGAAGTACGTAACTATTTCTTGTTGAATTTTCATTGCTCTGTATTCATTTCTATACACTGTATTTTTACAACACATTTTACTTTATTAATTTGTGATTTGTTTTACTTTATGATGACGCACATTTTATTTTACTCTTTTCAAAAATATTGTATTTATAATTTTATTTAAATCCCCATATAGAAACATTTAGTTTGATTTGTTTTTATTATATTTACTTTTAATTTGTAGTGCTACCATTACAAAGAGATCCAGTTATTTTTATTTCATTTAATTTTGTGCTTATTATATTTGTCCCGCTCAAGGCCAGGTTTTCTGAGCTGTGGCGAAACTTCACCACCTACAACTCCGGTGAACAGCTCCTCGGCCTGCCGGTCTCTGATTATGAATGCCTTCAAAATAAAAAGTACAAAGGATCAACACTTGAAACCCTTGCAAAAAAAAAAGGGTCTCCGTATATTTAAATGTGCTTTTCCCCCAAGGAAAGAGCTGGATCTGCTACAGAAGCTCTACGGCCTGTACGACACTGTGATGAAGACCATCAATGGTCACACCAAGCTCCTGTGGACACAAGTGGATATCGATAAGATCAATAATGAACTAATGGACTTTCAGAACAGGTTACTCTTCTGTCTCTATTTGTGTGTGTGTGTGTGTGTGTGTGTGTGTGTGTGTGTGTGTGGAGTGTACTGTATTAACATAAACATTGCAATGAACACAATTGTATGCAAAAAAACAAAAAAATACTTGGTTGACTTACAAATGTTTCTAATTTCAAAATGCTTGATATCAAATGAATTACTTTGTCACCAACATAAAACCTTTATTAATTGTACATTTGATATTTTACTTAACATTTCAACTGCAATACAGATGTAAAGAAAAGTTAACAAGCGTAAAATACAACTAAAATAAAGTTAAGCTACTTGCCCTTTGAAGACACCTGACAGACACACAATAGGGGACAGAAAGGTGTTGTATGTTTGTTGATAGCATAATAACAGTCTGTAGTGTTTATTTAATTGTATGTTCATGCCTGTACCATGCCTGTTTTTTTATTTATTTTTTATTTTTAAAATAATCTTTAATGTCCTTTTATCGAGACAATTTGGGTTGGAAACGCCCAGGATACTGTTTTCAGGCTATTCTATGCCTGGCAAATGAGACAGCAGTATTTCTCATTAATATGAACTGTGTAAAGGAGCTTTGCACTGATTGGATCGGTATTTACCTTAATATGAATATGGCGTGGGCGGCACGGTGGCCGACTGGTTAGAGCGTCAGCCTCACAGTTCTGAGGTGCGGGGTTCAATCCCCGTCCCTGCCTGTGTTGAGTTTGCATGTTCTCTCCGTGCCTGCGTGGTTTTTCTCCGGGCACTCCGGTTTCCTCCCACATCCCAAAAACATGCATTAATTGGAGACTCTAAATTGCCCGTAGGCATGACTGTGAGTGCGAATGGTTGTTTGTTTCTATGTGCCCTGCGATTGGCTGGCAACCAGTTCAGGGTGTACCCCGCCTCCTGCCCGATGACAGCTGGGATAGGCTCCAGCACTCCCGTGACCCTAGTGAGGAGAAGCGGCTCAGAAAATGGATGGATGGATGAATATGGCGTATGAGTGCAGTAGCGTGCACAGGTGTATTTGCTTCTACAACTCATAGTTGTAAACAAGTAGTACTTAAAATTTCCTTTCTCACCATTCTCGAGACCGACCCATTTTTCAGCAGGAGTGCCGGGTGCCCATAAATTGCGGCGATCATTGTATCCGCCATTGTTTGAGGACATTGTGAGTGACGCAACGTATTTAAAACCGATTCAGTGCGAGGCGCACAAGCCAGTCAGAGACTGTAGAGACAGAAGGCGTGACAGAAGATGCTAAGATGGCGCCTACCCGTGTGGTCGCCTCGGTTACGCGCTCTCTGGTATTGTTTTTGTTTCCGTGTTTTTCATTCGTCTTTGGAGACATTACACGACTCACTTACACAAGGGGAGACTTGCTAACCATCAAGGAGGCTACTCTGGACTTTCTTTCACCAACTTTCGCAAATCCGCTCAGTTTTTTCCTTGAGTTACTCACCGGAGCAGCGACTGTGGTCTTTGGCGCATGGAGGGCACACAGGGAAGCGAACCGGCCTCCAGGTGAAACTCTGCAAGAGAGGATACAGACTGGCGTTTCCGTCCATCCACCTCGCGAATCTACACTCTCTACCCAACAAAATGGACGAGCTTCATCTTCTGATAAAGACCAGTAAAGACTTCGGACTGCACAGACTGGAGTGCATAAATGCAACATCCACAGTTTCACGTTGAAGAAAAGATGGAACTTAAAAGCTGTTGAGGCTGCACAGACTGGAGTGTCTTTGAAAATTCAGCTCGCACCCTTTATGAATATACGGACACTGTCACATCCTATATCAGTTTCTGTGGAGAGGTATGTGTACCAACAAAGTCATTTCGCACATTCAACAACAACAAGCCGTGGTTCACTGCCAAACTTAAGCAGCTTCGCCAAGCTAAGGAGAACGCATATCAAAGCGGGGACAGGGCCCTGTACACTCGAGCTAGAAACCAGCTGACTAAAGAAATTAACATTGCAAAGAGGAACTATGCAGCAAAGTTGGAAAAACAGTTTAGTGCTAATGACTCTAAATCAGTCTGGCATGCATTCCAATCGCTGACAAGCAACGATCCCCCCCAAGCTGAGAACAATAGCACACTCGCCAATGACTTGAATACCTTCTACTGCAGATTTGAAAAGGACACTTCCACACGCCACACCCACCCGGCCGCACCACCGACCACAATCACACCTCTGACTTCTGCGTTAACCAGCCACGAACAGGATGTGAGACACATCTTCAAACAACAAAAGATTAACAAAGCGGCAGGCCCCGACCATGTGTCCCCATCCTGCCTCAAAGTCTGCACGGACCAGCTCGCTCCAGTCTTCACACAGATCTTCAATAGATCTCTTGAACTGTGCAAAGTACCATCCTGTTTC
This sequence comes from Phycodurus eques, assembly GCF_024500275.1. Classification (NCBI taxonomy): domain Eukaryota; kingdom Metazoa; phylum Chordata; class Actinopteri; order Syngnathiformes; family Syngnathidae; genus Phycodurus; species Phycodurus eques. Next base: position 19,261,436 of record NC_084537.1, read on the forward strand.
AAACGCTCCACCATCATTCCAGTCCCCAAGAAACCTACAATCTCGGGTCTAAATGACTACAGGCCTGTCGCCTTGACATCTGTGGTCATGAAGTCCTTTGAACGTCTCGTGCTGGACCACCTCAAGAGCGTCACAGGTCCCCTGCTGGAGCCCCTACAGTGCTCAGTGACTGTTTTTGTCAATGCATTTATGTCTCAAAAGTGTCATCTGTCAATTGACTGTCTGTTGTCGTACTAGAGCGGCTCCAATTACTGGAGACAAATTCCTTGTGTGTTTTTTTGACATACTTGGCAAATAAAGATGATTCTGATTCTGAAGAGTGCCAATCATTTGCCGTGCACACACATGCGGCCACGTTCCGCAGCCACACTGTCCATACATCCAGCAGCCTCACGCAGACAGAGACAGAGAAGTACAGTAACACATTTTTTTTGTTACTACCTACCACTAAATAGGAAATATGTGTAAAAAAACCACCGTAACTGCAGCAAGTGTCATGTCTACTTCCAGGTGCCGGCGGCTGCCCAAGGGCCTGAAGGAGTGGCAAGCCTTCATGGACCTGAAGAAGACCATCGACGACTTCAACGAGCTGTGTCCTCTGCTAGAAATGATGACCAACAAGTCGATGATCCGCAGGCACTGGGATCAGATTTCCAATCTGACTGGTCACACGTTCGAGGTTGAGTCACCCACGTGCACGTTGGACAACATCATGGAGGCGCCACTGTTGAAGTACAAGGATGACATTGAGGTTGGCACTCGGCAGTCGGTTTCTCTCATTGCCTCGCCTCCTGTGGAGCTTACCGTTTTATTCGAGATGCTCTACTGTTCTCTGCATCTTTCAGGACATCTGCATATCCGCCGTGAAAGAGAGGGACATCGAGGCCAAGTTGTCGGGCGTGAAAGCGGTGTGGCATGATATGAACCTGACGCTGATGGACTTCAAGGACAGGGGAGAGCTCATGCTGCGAGGCAGCGATACCACAGAGATTCTCACTACTCTGGAGGACAGTCTGATGGTGCTGGGATCGCTGCTCAGCAACCGGTGAGAGGAGAATCAAGTCTGCAGCTTTTTTTGTATCCTCTCCCGCAGAGAGCCTGCAAAATTGCAGCATCAGAGCTATAACGGAAGAACAGACATTTATCCTCTTGTGTGTTTTAATGCAGAACCCAGCAAAGGCAGAATATTGTATATTTTATAATTTTTAAATTTTAATTAACCCCTTCCCAAGTAAAAATTGCAGCATAAACACAAATTCGTGACAATTTATACTGCATTTCTTACACGCAATCAAGCCAGCCAGGCTGTTCTTTTGAGTTGTATTTGTGCGCCATAATTCCAATTAAAGTTTAGTGTGTCACTTTCTGCCTTTATGTAGGTACTGCACGTTCTACAAAGCTGAGATCCAGGACTGGGTCTCCAAGCTATCTACGTCAACAGACGTCATTGAGCAGTGGGTCATCGTGCAAAACCTGTGGATTTACTTGGAGGCCGTGTTCGTTGGAGGTGACATTGCCAAAGACCTGCCTCAGGTAAAGTTTCCTATGTCATTCTTAATCTGAAAATGACAATATATTAGGTGGGGCATCACGTGGCCTACTGGTTAGCATGTTTACCTCAGTGTCCAGGGTAAAATCTCAGTTTACACCATCCTTTGTGGAGTTTGCATTTTCTCTCTGTGCTTGCATAGGTTTTTTCCAGGTACTCCAGCTTTCTCCCACATCCCCAAAAATGGCATGTCAGGTTCATTAAAGACTCTAAATTTAGGGGTGGGCAAACTTTTGTGCTCAAGTGCTACATTTGATTTTTAAAATGGACAGATGGCCCAGGTCATTCGGAGATGAGATTGAAAAAAGTTAAAAGTATTTATGTAAAATATGTAAAATTGCTTCTTTTAACAATAACATTATGTATCACATTATGTATCACATGTATCACATCTGTACAAAATGAAAACAAAGATGTTTGTTATAGTTAGGTTTATGGCTAGAGTTGGGGTTAAGGCAGTTTAGGAAGGGTTAAGGTTAGGATTAGAGTTGGTTATGGTTAGTGGGATTCATATAAACGCCACCACACTGAAGTCACATACAGTACTTTTCTCATCTAGGAGCAATAGGGTGTGTTCTACCGAGATACACCAGCCAATCAGTGCAGCGGCCCAGTAATATTGGAGCAGGTCTGTCCTGTCTAGAACACTGGTGGGATTCGTAATAACACCCCATTGACAGCTGGGATCGACTCAAGTTCACCCACAACACTACAGAGGTCAAAAAGTGGGTCAACGGATACTTAATCTATATTTTGTATTGAAATAGGAAGCGGAGAGGTTTCAGCAAATTGACTCAACGTGGATCAACATCATGCAGCGAGCGCGGAACGTCCCAAATGTGGTGGAGTGCTGTGTTGGGGATCCAATGTTAGGAGAGATTCTACCAGATCTTCAGAAACAACTGGACTTCTGTCAGAAGTCCCTCACAGGGTAAACATTTGCTTAAAGTAAAAAATTCAGCCAACTGGCGATATTGCGAATGCCAAACCGTGTGGGTTCACTCACTGTATGTGATTTCAGTTAAACTTTAAATAAGGGTGACGTATAGGCCATAACATTTTGGCGCAGATCCAAAAAAAAAGGTGTGGATCAATTCAAATAGTCCGCTTGCATTTGGGCCAAGAGGAGGTAGTATTTAAAAGATGGATGTTGTGTGTGGAAGTTGGCACCCACTTGGCTAATGTGCATTACTGCCACCAGTAAAATTATATGATTTTGTGTAAGAAACAGTTTTCTGGTGATGCATAACAAGCGCTAACACCACAGGTACCTCGAGAAAAAACGTCTCTTGTTCCCACGATTCTTCTTCGTGTCTGATCCCGCCCTCTTGGAAATCCTCGGGCAAGCGAGCGATTCTCACACAATTCAGGTGAGCGCATTTATAAAACCACAACCGTCTCCCTAAAAAAACTCCGATGGACATACAGTATACTGTATGGTGTTTCATTTGTTATAGGTTATATAGACCGGGAAAGCCAAATGGCAAAATTTTCAAAAATGAATGAAATGAAACATTTTTCTCCCCCCCCCCCTCAGGCGCATCTTCTTGGTGTGTTTGACAACGTAAATGAAGTTGAGTTTGACGTCAATGAGTACGACAGCATTTTGGCTGTCTTGTCTCAAGAATCCGAGAAACTGCCGGTACGTATGCTAATCGTTGATATGGACCTCGTCATAGGTCATTGGTGAACTGAATCCATAGACAACAAACTAATGCTCTCATGCATTTTCTAATTGGTTTTAGTTACGCTCGCTAAAGAAGAAGAATAATTCTTACTATGTGATGTTTCAGCTGGACAAACCTATCATGGCTCAGGGTCCTGTAGAGCTCTGGCTGGGGAAGCTACTGATGGAGCAGCAGTCGTCGCTGCACACGGTTATCAAAGCGGCGGATGACGTGATCAACGACGAAGATTTTGAGCTCATAGGTTTCCTCGACAGGTTCCAAGCACAGGTCTGTTACCTGGGAAAATATGTGTCACTCCAGTACTTCAATGGAAGTCAACACCAGTGGCTTATGTAGTTTAGTTCCTCAACACCTACAAACTGAATTTACAGTATGCATCATTGACAGGAAGACTAACAAATGTAAATCATGTTATTAATTAATCATGATTGTTATTCAGTTACACATTACACTTTCCGGCCCAACCTTCAATTCAAGCCGATGCTAGAGCTTCCAACAAATAATTACTATTAAAGCTGGGATCGGTAAAGAATGCGCCCTCGCATCTTCACGCAAATGTTGGTCGTTTGACGGAAATCAAAGCTTCAGGAGTGGAGTTATTGCTTATATACATTTCTGCCAGTAGGTTTTGTGTTAAATGGTGAGTTGTTAGTCAAATATTTCACCTGGAAATGGTGAAAATGACCCGAAACGGCCACTTCTAAACAAAATGGTAGACTTCCTGTCTCAATTTGGGCATGGCTTCTTTTGTGGGTCTATCACGTCACTCACTATCATGTTGCTATGTGAAATAGACTTTGAGGGCTGTTTTTTTTTTTTTTTTTTTTCTTTATTCTGGAAAGTGCCATTGGGAGGGTGGGGTATCACAAAAACTCATTGCTGCTGCTGGGGAATGTGTTTTTGTAGCTTACCCATATTCCATTTCCTGTCGAAGGTGGGTCTCCTGGGAATCCAAATGCTCTGGACAAGGGACTCAGAGGAAGCCCTGGAAAATGCAGAATTCAGCAAGGAGGCGATGATCTTCACCAAAAAAAAATTCCTGAACATCCTCCGATTGCTCATCAAGCAGACCACCTACGACTTGACCAAATTCGACAGAGTCAAGTATGAGACCCTGGTCACCATCCACGTGCACCAGTATGACATCTTTGAAGAGCTGGTAAGCTTGCTTTTGTTTCATATCTTAGATCGTTTTCTTTTTTGCATTTGTGTAACACATTTATGTTGCTTTGTCTTCAGGTGGCAAAATCTGTCAAATCTACCGGTGACTTTGAGTGGCTGAAACAAAGCAGGTTTTACTTCAATGACAACGACAAGGTCATCGTGTCCATCACCAATGTCGACTTTGTGTATCAAAACGAGTTCCTCGGCTGCACCGACCGCCTGGTCATCACCCCACTGACTGACAGGCAAGATAACGTGTAGTCATTGTCATCAATAATTTGTACAGCGCTTGTGCCTATTGGCATTGGCATTACATAATTCATTTTGTTTATAAGTGTGATTGTTGCACATGTACAGGTGTTATATTACGCTGTCCCAGGCGCTGGGGATGAGCATGGGAGGAGCCCCTGCTGGGCCAGCTGGCACGGGAAAGACAGAGACCACGAAAGACATGGGTCGGTGCCTGGGAAAATATGTGGTGGTTTTCAACTGCTCTGACCAAATGGACTTCAGGGGACTTGGCAGGATATACAAAGGTATTCATAGACATTGTGGTATGCTGTTGTCTTTTTATTTTACTTTATGAGGGCTCAAGCATATGGTGCGAAGCTGCTAATACATTCCTGCTCCTGGAATGTTTTAAAAATTCAGCCCGGAAGTCATGTTCACTTAGTGACATGAAATTTGGTAGGTCTGCCATGAGGAGACCTACAAAAAAGTCTCAAGAAACCCATGCTGTAAAAACACAGGAAGCAGCCATTCTGAGGTCATTTTGGTAAAAATGACCATTTGGTACCATTCCCTGGAGTCTTTTGAAAATTCAGCCCGTGCAGTCACTTTCATTTAGTAAATTGAAATTTGGTAGGTTTGTCAATCATAAATATGACCAGAAAAAAAGTCTCACTAACCCACGCCTGAAAAAACACATTAAGTCTGCCATTTTGGTTTGCACTGGTTATTATAGGCTCATCCTTGTGAAAATGTACATTTGGTAGCATCCCACCAAATGTTTTCAAAATGTAGTCCCCAAAGCCAGTTTCATTTAGCAACATCTGTCTGTCATGAAGAGACCAACAAAACGTCTCAAGAAGTGATGCCTTATAAGGCACTGGAAGTCATCTGTTTTGGTTTGAAGCGGCCATGTTAGGGTCATTTTGGTCATTTCCAGGGGTCCTACGAAAATGAACTTGTCTGAGAGACTTTTTTTCCACCAGACAGATGGGCACCGCTGCATTGCAAACAATTTGAAATGTTGCCATTGCATGTGGGTGGAGCGTGCCGGCAAAATGAAAAAATGTCTCGATTAAATTCAGTCTCTGAAGCCAGTTTCACCTAGCAACATAGAATTTAGTAGCCATTTCTATCATGGGTAGACCCACAAAAAAGAACCAATCCCCGAAAAGACAGAGGAAGTCTGCAATTCTGGTTTGAAGTGGACATTTTGGTGAACATTTATGTTTTGTAGCATGCCCAATTTTGGGAGGGAAACTCCACCACCCAAAGCCACTTCTACTGAGCAGCATTCAATTTGCTAGACATGTCTTGTCGTGAGTAGACACACAAGAAACCGCGGCCTTAATAACTTAGAAAGTTGGATTTTTTTTTTCCAGGCCTTGCACAGTCAGGCTCGTGGGGCTGCTTTGACGAATTCAACAGGATTGACCTGCCGGTGTTGTCTGTGGCCGCTCAGCAAATTTACATCGTTCTGGTTGCTCGCAAGACGCACAAAAGCACTTTTGTCTTCACGGACGGTGACATTGTGGACCTGAATCCGGAGTTTGGACTTTTCATCACTATGGTAAGACATACACATTGAAATGAGAGTATTAAGAGCATCAAAGTGTGCGCCAACATGTCATCGTTCACTGCCTAGAACCCCGGTTATGCCGGTCGTCAGGAACTCCCTGAGAACTTGAAAGTGCAGTTCAGGACAGTCTCCATGATGGTGCCTGATCGACAGGTACACCAAATATTCTTTTCAACTAGCATAGCTTCCCATTCGCCGTATTCATTTTCATGACGGTCTTGTTGCCTCTGGTCTTTGTCAGATCATCATGAGGGTCAAGCTGGCCAGTTGCGGATTTAACGAGAATGTCCTTCTAGCCCAGAAATTCTTTGTGCTTTATAAACTCTGTGAAGAGCAACTCACAAAACAGGTGAGACCCAGCTACCGTAATGAGGTGATCAGGGAAGCGGCACCTGCACCTTAATGTCAGATTTTTTTATGTTTAAAATTTTTTTGTAGACCAGTGAAATTGAAATGTTTTCATTCAATGCACCAAAATATAGATACTGTATTACAGACTCAGACTGTCCCTGCCTTGCTGTGTTTCAGGTGCACTACGACTTTGGCCTGAGGAACATCCTGTCCGTGCTGAGGACGCTGGGAGCCTGCAAGAGGGCGCGACCCGATGACTCAGAGTCCAGCACTGTCATGAGAGTGCTGCGTGACATGAATCTGTCTAAACTGGTATCACATGAACGCAAAACATCAAAGCAGGGGTGCATATAATTTTTTTCTCAAAGGAAAACCTGGCCAAGGTATTATATTACTATTGTAGTTTAGTTTTGTTGTCGTTTTCTCTCAATGCAGCCGTCAATTATCCCCAGATTTTTTGCTATTCATGGTCAGGCTGGTGCCTGTGCCCCGTGAATAGTGGGGGTCCACTATACTGCTTTCCTAGTTATAGTAGTTAGGGCTTTAGTGCCATCTTGTGGCAATAAAACGCGGATAGGCGAATCCCTGAATAGTGACCTGGGAATATGTGGTGGCCAGGAGATTACTATACTTAAAGAAGCAGAGCCCAGATATGGGGGGAAAAAAGCCAGCATTTAACTCGTGGAAGCTGCACTACATTAACTAAAAAGTCTGAATGCGGTGCATGGAGACATCACCAAACATAAATATGCACCACTTATGTGGACTCCTGTATGTGCACTCCTGTATGTAATAGTCTATTGTTAAATAGTTTTTGAAGACACACACTATAAAATGCTAATACTGTTTCAGGTGGATGAGGACGAGCCTCTCTTTCTCAGTCTCATCAATGACTTGTTCCCTGGCATCAAGCTAGACAACAGCACCTACAATGAACTTCAGGCTGCAGTGAAGAATCAAGTTGACCTCGCCGCTTTGGTTAACCACCCCAACTGGAACCTAAAACTAGTTCAGGTATCACAAAACATACTGCTCAGCTCTGAACCGATTTTGAGGTTGATGCGTTGTTGTGACTCCTGGAAAACAGCTCTACGAGGCTTCCCTCGTGCGCCACGGCCTGATGACGCTTGGGCCGAGCGGGGCGGGCAAGACGGCAGTCATCAACATCCTTATGCGAGCGCTGACTGAGTGTGGAACACCGCACAGGGAGATGCGCATGAACCCTAAGGCTATCACCGCGCCGCAAATGTTCGGGCGTCTCGACGCTGCCACCAACGACTGGACAGATGGCATCTTCTCTACTCTATGGAGGAGGACGCTTAAGGGCAAGAAAGGTGAGGTACACATTCAAATTGATGTCCAAAAATATTTGTTTTCATTAATCCCACAAAGAGACAGTATGAAGATTTCATATCACGATTACAGTGAGCAAAATGATAAGGCTGTTCGTGTTGTCACAATTTTGTTGTGAGGAATGTCATGAATTTGCTAAATGGAATGGCACAAGGCAAAACCTTAGGTACAGCATGCTTGTAGAATCTAAAGAGAACCAAAGCAATAATCCTCCAATTATGACAAAAAATATCTAAAAAACTATAAATACTAGACAAAAAAAATGCTTTCTCCATTTATTTGCTGTTGTGATGTGCACCAGATGGTAGAAACCGAAAGACAACTACTACTCTCAGAGACTTTAAATATAGTAGTAACGATAATTACAATTTGAAAGAGGCATACACATCGTCTGAAGTTTCCATCACAGTTTATCGGTTCACCAAACAGTCCAAAAGATGCCTGAAGAATGTGTTGAGTTAATGGATTGAAAGCATTGTGAATTTTGCTTTCAGGGGAGATCATATGGATCGTGCTGGACGGTCCTGTGGACGCCATCTGGATTGAGAACCTCAACTCCGTGCTGGATGACAACAAAACCCTCACACTGGCAAACGGAGACCGTATCACCATGTCCCCAGCCTGCAAGCTGGTGTTCGAAGTGCACAACATTGAGAATGCCTCCCCGGCCACCGTATCCCGTGTCGGGATGGTCTTTATGAGCTCCTCGGCTCTGAGCTGGGAACCCATTCTCAAGGTACAGTTGTTATCCAAAGGAGGCAGGGTGCCTGAATGCTATATTTCTTTTTATTTCCCCATTTGTAAGGGACATGCATTTGTGGGATGAGCAGTTCAACCGAGTATGCCACAAATGCCAGAACCTGACCTCAACCCAAATTCCATTCCACAGCAGTGTGGGACTAATTCTACCAGTGGTAATCCCATTTCTCCACAGTCTGGGACCGAACTCCATTCTCCAAGATGACAATGTTCGACCCTACAGAGTGGAGTTTATCAGAGACTACCTTTAGACCTGATCTTTACTCAAAAGCAGTGCCAAAGCAGTGTGTGACCACTGCTACCTGTGGCAGTATGATATGTCTACAGTCTGGGACTGATGGATTTCCAAGACTTTCGTCCCCCACAGTGGTGTTTATCAAACACTGTCTCCGGAATTTGGACGTTAAAAACGTGTCGACCTGACCTCAACCCGAATTCTGTCCCACAACAGTGTTACAACAGTGTTACCAGTCGTAATCCCATATGTCTACAGACTGGGGCCTAACTCCATCCTCCGTGATGACAAGCTGACCCAACAGAGTCGTGTTTATCAGACAGAGACTACATCCCGGAATCTGTGCAGAAAGAGTTTAGACCTGACCTCTACTCGAATGCTGTCTCTGAACAGTGTGTGACCACTGCCATCAGTGTTAATCCCATATCGCCACAGTCTGGGACCAAAAGCCACCCTCTAAAATGACAATGCTGTCCCCCACTGACTGGTGGTTAGTGTTAAGTTAAATGAATGTAGACCTGGCCTCAACCCAAACGCCATCCGATATTTCTACAGTCTGGGAGTGAAATCCTACCCACCAAGATGCTTGCCACCACAGCATCTTAATCAGCGACTGCTGGTGCAATTTGGAAGGACTGTAGAGAGAATGTCAACCTGATCTAAACCCAAATGGCGTCCCACAACAGTGTTTGACCACTGGTAACAGTGGGTATCCCATATTTACACAGAACTCCATCCTCCAAGATGAAAATGCTCTGCCGGAGAGTAGTGTTTAGAGTCTACCTCCGGAAATTAGAAGGAGAAAGAATAGAGGGACTGACTTGTGATGACACATGGTTGAGAAGAGGAATGCCATCTCATAGCCATCAAACAGTGTATGACATGGCTTACAATGTTTTGGGAAAGGCTGATCTAATCCAGTTTATAACACCAAACAAGACTTTCACAGGGCATTGAATCGATCTGGTTGTCATAGAAGACATTTTGCTTCTCATCCGAGCAGGCTTCATCAGATCAGTTTTGATGAGAGGCATAACGTTTTCAATTGATACAATGCCCTGAGAATGAAATTACCTGCATGAAAGAGAATATTCACAGGCATCAAACAAGACTCCATTGTCAGTGACGATTTTGAAAATCCTAAATCTCTTTTCTTTTGTTTAGGGATGGACAAACAAGCGTAATGCTGACGAAGCAGAGCAGATCATTTCTCTGTATGGCAGGATATTTTGGGACGTTTATTCATTCATGAGGCAGAGCCTCAAACCCAAAATGCCATTTTTGGAGTGTAACTACATCATGCAGGTACGCGAACTGAAGTAACCACCACCACACACTTGATTCTAATTCATTTGTCATCCTGCAGTCTTGCAATCTGCTGGAGGGCCTCATCCCGACCAAGCAGATGGGGGGTCTGGTCAACGACAAACACTTGGAGCGCCTCTTCATCTTCGGCCTGATGTGGAGTCTGGGCTCCCTTTTGGAGTTGGACGACCGAGACAAAATGGAGGCTTTTTTCCGAGATCACAGCAGCAACATTGATCTGCCTCACACGGAAGAAGGAGAGACTATGTTTGAATACATGGTTGGGACAGATGGTACGCTCATAAAATACAGCTTTTAAAGGCAATATATCATTGATAATTGAAGTGCTTGTATAGTTGAATTGAATAAATAGTTGCGACTCTGCAGTGCCTATCCATCCCTCAAGTGAAATTCATCCATTTTTCTATACCGCTTATCCTCATTAGGGCCATGGGTGAGCTGGAGCTTATCAAAGCTGATTTAACGCGATAAGTGGGGTACACTCTGGATTGGTTGCAAGCCAATCACAGCCATGTGAAACATTGAATGAAAAATACAAGCGTATCTGGGAAGAAATTCCCAATATTTGGAAACATGAAAAAATATTACAAGAAATCCAAAAATATTACACTGTAAAAATGTGTTAAATTACACAACCATGTAAATCTTTTGTTAGCTGCCTATTTCCATCCATCCATTCAATATACCGCTTATCCTGCTCAGGCTCATTGGCAGCTGGAGCCTATCCCAGCTAACTTCAGGCAAAAGGTGGACTCCACCCTGGACTGGTTGCCAGTTAGTCACAGGGCAGATCTAGAGATGGACAACTTTTTACTTTCACATCCTCACCGAGTGAGAACTGAGCCCACGTTGCCTGCACCAAAGACAGGCGAATGTAGCACTCAGTGATCCGCTGCCTATATTGCTTTTTCTTATGTGCAGTAGTGGCTTACTTACATGAGAAAAACAGCCCCTCAAAATAGACTTGTGTCTCTTTTTAAGGCTAGTTATTAAGATATAGATGCTTCAACTGTTTGCATTGCATTTTCAGGTCAGTGGTGCCACTGGAACGAGCATGTCGGGGAGTACGAGTATCCGACTGATCACGTGCCAGACTACGGTGCCATCCTTGTGCCCAATGTAGATAACACCAGGACGGGTTTTTTACTGGAAACTATTGCCTCGCAATACAAGGTGGGTTGTGGTTTGTTTGAAACTATGTAAAGATACGGACTGTATATGTACTCATTTAAAAAACTTCATAGGCTGTCTTGCTGATTGGTGAGCAAGGGACAGCCAAGACGGTGATGATTAAAAGCCACGCCAAGAAATTTGACCCTGAGACAGACCTGTTCAAGTCACTCAACTTCTCCTCCGCCACAGAGCCCATCATGTTTCAGGTAGTATGACAATTACACTCGCCACAGCATTAGCCAGAGGTGGAAAAAACACCCATACGCTGTACTTTAGACGAAACACAGATTCTTCTCAAAAACTAGTAAAACACAGCTTTAGGTGCAGACTTTGAAATGTACTTCAGTTCAAAAGTATGTTTTTTTTTACTGCCACTTATATACAATACTACAATTGGTACCCATTTTGATAACTTGACAACCTCTCAAGGTATGAGGCAATGCATTTGTACACCACTGCAAATCAATATTGTTTGCATATTGAGAAATGATAGAGGTTTGGTTAACAAGTACGTGTTTGTTGGAACAGCGCACTGTGGAGAGCTACATAGAGAAGAGAATCGGCAGCACTTACGGACCGCCGGGCGGGCGCAGGATGTCGGTCTTTGTTGATGACATCAATATGCCTCTTGTCAACGAATGGGGAGATCAGGTGTGTCTATGTAGACGAGGTTTTTTGACGTGTGTACGGCGTCATGTCTCGACAACACTTTCAGTTAAGCCAGAGGACTTTAGCGGAGGCCCAGCATCTTGAGAAAGAGAAGCAAATTCCAACCTGCTAAGGTAAATTACTCTACAATGGAAGGAAAAAGAGACAGAGTCTCCTTAAATTAATACCAGACAAAGAATTAGGTGTGGATATTTTTATTGAAAATAACGTAAACATTCACAGGACAGGGAGGAAAAAGAAAATAACTTCGAGGCTACGGATTCTCTAAGAGCTAATCAGAGTCAGGTGTGAGCCAAAATAGAGTCCAATCAATTAGACAAAATTGGAGGTGTGGCTTAAAGCTGCTCTAACCATGAGAAAACACACACCAAGTTAGAATTGTCTGCTGTCAAGAAGCATTGCCAGATGTTTACCATGCCTCAGTCAAGCTCTCAAGAGCACCTACGATTAAGAATTGTTGACTTGAATAACGCTGGAAAAGGTTACAATAGTATCTCTAAAAGTCTTGATGTTCATCAGTCCACAGTTTGACAAATTGTCTATGAATAGAGAAAATTAAACAAGGCCAAGGAGGCCGTTCTGCAAAGATGACTTCAAGAGCAAAGCACAGAATACTCAATGAGGTAAAAAAGGAACCCTATAATGTCAGCTGAAGACTTACAGAAATCACAGGCATATGCTCAAATAATGACATGGATGTTTTAGTCCAAAGGTAAAAAAAAAAATGTTCAAACTAGCCTTTCTTTTAAACTGTCTTTTACCCAATTTCTTAGAGTCTTGGCCACTTTCTGGTGTAATTTCCAGTTAAAAGATAGGCATAAATAAAAATTAAATGTATGAATGATTTTTGACATGGAAAATAATGCAAATAGTGAGTATATTTTTACTAATAACTCTTAGCCCAAAAAAAAAAAACAATTGTCTTATTTTGAGCTCAAATGTAAATTTTTGTCTAAATTCCGGCCTTACTGTAACTGTACATATGAATTTCTCGCAGATCACTAACGAGATAGTCCGGCAAATGATGGAAATGGGCGGCATGTACAATCTGGACAAACCGGGTGACTTCATCACCATCGTGGATGTGCAAATGCTGGCTGCCATGATTCACCCTGGCGGCGGGCGAAACGACATCCCGCAGAGGCTCAAGAGGCAGTTTACCGTCTTCAACTGCACCCTGCCTTCCAATACCTCCATTGACAAGATCTTCGGTAACTATCATTCTTCAAAACGACGCTTTTAATATGACCTCTCTTTTACGATTGTCACGTTTGATGTGACGCGCAGGTGTGATCGGCTGTGGCTATTTCCACGAGTGCAGGAAGTTCAAGCCAGAGATAACAACCATGGTGAAGAAGCTTGTGTCAGCTGGGAGGATTTTATGGCAGTGGACCAAGGTAGTTTCTTTTGGAAATGCTGTTATTTGGGATGGAAATGAAATGAAGTGATGTATTGCAGTGATCCTCAAAGTGTGGTATGCGGTGTCCCTATTGTGGTAAGCAAAATAAATCACTGAATTTCTCCATTACCTTACAGAGGTTTAACCTTTTTTAAACCAGTACAATACATTTGTTGAGTACAGTTAGGTTGTATTTAACTTTTATGTGCAGTAATTGAAGCATTATTTAGGTGCAATTGTTTTCTCTATATTTAGGAGCAGGTTAATGTTCAAACTGTGCATAATGTGATACTTTTTATGAATTAAAACATTTCCTTGTTTTTGATTAACTTTTGGGTCTGCTAACTGCTGTTTCATAATGTTGGATTATTGTGGTACTTGGAGAGCAAAGTGCTTTGTGAGGTGTTACTTGGTGTAAAAAATTTGAAGAACCACCGATGTACTGTCTATATCTACAATAGATAAAGATGCTGCCCACGCCTTCCAAGTTCCACTATATCTTCAACTTACGAGACTTGTCCAGGATCTGGCAAGGAATGCTGAAGGTGGAGGCCGAGCAGTGCAACGACTTCAAAACCCTCATAGCGCTCTTCAAGAGCGAATGCACACGCGTCGTCGCTGACAGGTACACAGATAAACTGGGGCTTTGGCTCGCGTGAGTGCACTGACGCGTACTCAAGTTTGAGACACTTTCCCATTAATGCGATTGCTCCTCTCACCAGTTGTTCATGATAGTCGCCACTTTGCACAATAGAAATAAACACTTTAACGAGAAATAAACCACAGTCAAATGAATGCACGGATCGATCGTTCAGACACATGCGCATGGGCAACCCGATTGCTCCTCTATTGCTCCTCTCACCAATTATCAATGACAACCACACCTTCGACAATAGAAATAGAAGAAAAAGAAGTATTTTGTAGGGTAAAAAAATAAGTCCACAGCATGTACTGCGATGGCTCATCGTGCCAGTTATTAGTAACTACCCATTTGTACAAGAGAACGACTAGAAATAATCCATACAGTTTAAAAAAAAGGCCACGGCTCACTCAGTCATGCACATGTACTTGTCAATGTACCCGTCATAATTAATTACTCTCACCAGTTATTCATAGCTGCCATTTTACACAATAAAGAAATAAAGAGAAGTAGAAATGAATAAGTAGAAATGATACCTCAATGTATCCAACCAGACATCGTTTGCCATTGTTCACATATTTCAATCCAAATGTGAAGATAGACATACATTTTAAGATTAATCAGGACTTTTTTTTTGAGAAAGTCAAATTGAAAACGTTTTTGTTATTGTTTAAGTGGGTGACATCATCGCTTGTCTTTCTAGGTTCATTTGCCCCGAGGACAAAGACTGGTTTGAGAACTCTATAAACCGCGTGGTCAAAGAGCACGTCGACACCAGCCTCGTCACATTGATCCACAAGGAGCCGTACTTTGTCGACTTCCTGCGAGAAGCCCCTGAACCGACCGGCGAGGAGGATGAAAACGCTTGCTTCGACGCACCCAAAATTTACGAGCTCGTATGGAAAAACTCCCATTCGCTATTCAGACCGTTTTGTTTCTGCCGATCCATTGTACTTAACTTAAGGAATCGTTCCGTCAGGTCCCCACATTTACATTCCTCGAGGAGAAGCTAATGTTCTATGAGATGAAGCACAACGACGAAGTGAGGGGCTCGCACATGGACTTGGTGTTCTTCACAGATGCCATGACTCACCTCGTTAAGGTCAGAGGAAGTCCACACACAGTGGTGGCAAAAGTCCTAACACTAGTCTGTACTTAAGTAAAAGTACATACACACTACTTTTGTAAAAAAAATAAAAAATAAAAATAAAATACTGGTAAAAGTCAAAGTAGTGATTCAATGGCTTTACTTAAATAGAAGTAAAAAAAATGACTGAAATGTACTTAAAAGTAAAAAGTACAAATAAATTTTTACTTTCAGTAGTTTCAATTACTGTATATACAGTACCTGTTTTGATAATTTGGCACAATGGGGGAAAACTTGTTCTGCACAAAAAATAGCTTCCGTTTTATTAAGGTGCATTGTGCTCATTCTAAGAAAAAAATAAATAAATCACTCTAAACGTTATCAAAACAAAATGTTCACATAGCTTTGATAATCTTGGGAAATGTGAAATTGTCTTCAGTAAAATGCAAAGTGAGCTAATGTTAACTGAAAAAATATACTGGTACCTTACCTGTATGTGTTTTCCATAGCCTTTTGCAGTAAACAAAAGCTGTTTTTACGATGGCAAACGACCCAACATATTCACCACAAATTATTCTTAGTGCTGAAACATTCAAACAATTCTTTTAGCTAAGGCCATGGATGGGAAATAGCTTGGTTCTCGTGCTCCCTGGTTCGCGTTCTTCCATTTGGCTGCTGTCCTTGTTTTTCTGCCTTATATGACCCCAAGATCATCCATCCATCCATCCGTTTTCTGAGCCGCTTCTCCTCACGAGGGTCGCGGGCGTGCTGGAGCCTATCCCAGCTATCTTCGGGCAGGAGGCGGGGTACACCCTGAACAGGTTGCCAGCCAATCGCAGGGCACCCCCAAGATCATAATCAATCAAAATCTCAACAGGATTTGACTCTATTTCCTTTTTTTATGTCCTGTTATCATCACTAGAGGTTGAAAAAAGTAACAGGCCAAGTCAAAATAAGGATTTGAAAGTATAGGTATCTGTTGTCAAATGTAGAAAGTAAAGGTAAAAAGTCATCAGAAAAATAAATACTCAAGTAGAGTTACCTGAAAAATCTTCTTGAGTACAGTAACAAAGTATTTGGACTTTCTTACTTACCTTACTTCCTGCAGGAACATATAGCAATTTGCTGACTGCTCTTCCTCCAATAGATCTCACGGATCATTTGCACAGACATTGGCAACGCCCTGCTCGTGGGCGTGGGAGGATCCGGAAAGCAGAGTTTGACTCGTCTGGCCTCATACATAGCCGGATACGAAGTGAGCCAGATCACACTGACCAAGTAAGAAGCAGAGAAAATATACAGTACTTAACTTTGTAGCTTTTAGCTCTAAAATACTGTTGTAAAATGTTGTAGCTCCTTATTCTAGTACTCTAAAAAGGATAAAATATTTTTCTACTTAAAATTCGACACAGTTATCTATCTGGAATTTTTAAAATCTTTTTGGTAATAATTTATTAATAATGAAAAGTAAAAAAAAAAATGCAAATGTTAAATTTGCAAAAGTATTCACCCCCTTCACTTTTTGTATGTTTGAGCAGTATTCTATAATGGATTGCATGTTTTTTTCCCTCCATTATACGAAACAATAAAATGCTTTTGTAATATTTTGCTTTATTTTTAAAAATGGGAGGCGGCACGGTAGCCGACTGGTAAGACCGTCTGCCTCACAGTTCTGAGGACCGGGATTCAATCCCCGGCCCCGCCTGTGTGGAGTTTGCATGTTCTCCCCGTGCCTGCGTGGGTTTTCTCCGGGCACTCCGGTTTCCTCCCACATCCCAAAAACATGCATGGTAGGTTAATTGACGACTCTAAATTGCCCGTAGGTGTGAATGTGAGTGCTAATGGTTGTTTGTTTGTATGTGCCCTGCGATTGGCCGGCAACCAGTTCAGGGTGTACCCCGCCTCCTGCCCGATGATAGCTGGGATAGGCTCCAGCACGCCCGGGACCATAGTGAGGAGAAGCGGCTCAGAAAATGGATGGATGGATTGATTAAAAATGGGGGGAATGAAACCTTAAGTACAGTGGACCCCATACTTGCGGTTCGGCACCTGTGGATTCAACAGGTTTTTTTCTCCCTTTTTCTTTGAGTTTATTTCCTTTTTTGGGGTGGTGGGGGACCAACCATGAAAATGTTTACTAATGGTATATCCCCACTCATTCAAGAATTGTTTGGGTTTGAAAAATAAAAAACAATTTCAATGCAATTATAATGGCCGTCAATCAGCCGCTGATTTTCACTTACGTGGTCGGGCCCAGTCCCTGTCCCGTGTGAATAGTCACGATCCACTGTATTCGTATTCGGTTACTTCAATATGAATGACATATAACACTCTTTGTCTCTTTCCCTTCAGGTCTTACAATATATCAAATTTCATGGAAGATCTGAAAAAGTTGTACAAATCAAGCGGGGCTGAAGGCCGCGGCATCACGTTCCTTTTTACTGACAATGAAATAAAACAGGAGGCCTTTCTGGAGTACCTCAACAATGTTCTCTCGTCTGGAGAGGTGATAATCCATTTCAGGAAAAATATACATCCTATAGGATGTGCTTGTTGAACTGCCTTTAATGCCAATCATTCATGTTTGCGCAGGTCTCCAACCTTTTTGCAAAGGACGAGATCCAAGAGATCACCCAAAATCTGGTCCCGGTGATGAAAAAGGAATTTCCCCGTATTCCGCCCACTTTCGACAACCTCTACGACTACTTCATATCGCGGGCGCGAAAGAATCTGCACGTCGTCTTGTGCTTCTCGCCGGTATGTTGAAATGTAAAAAATAAATAAATAAAGATGCTCAAATGACATGAATACTAAATACTATCTACATATGTATGTGAATAGCAAAGGACCACTTGAATCGCCCGCTCATCTGTTCTAAAAATAGCTGACCAATGAAATTAAACTCTCGATACACAACAATGATTAAATTACTGTTGATAATTATTGTGAAAATCATTAACATGAACACTGTCTTCATATTGTTGAATGTCATTAATTATTAATAACATAATTTAAGGTAATTTGAACAACTTTACTTCAGAAGTGTGCAACAAACTGGTAGCATTTTACATTCATCAGTACCCATGACGTAGCTCTCAATTTCAAGAAGGCTGGTGACCCCTGCTCTACATCAATAAATAGTTTATATACTATATACAGAAGTGAATGTGAACAGCAGTAAGAATGGCCAGTAAAATTGTATGTAGCAAAAAATAACTGTACATGTAGTGAATTACCTATTATATAATCATGTACAATAAACCCCCCAGTTGATGTTTTATCTGTTTATCAATCAAAAATACAGGTGGGACCAAAGTTTCGCTCCAGGTCTCTGAAGTTCCCAGGCTTGATATCTGGCTGCACAATGGACTGGTTCGCCCCGTGGCCCGAGGATGCGCTAGTGGCGGTGGCTCAACACTTCCTGTCAGAATTTCCTGTGGTTTGCTCTCCAGAGGTTAAAGCCTCCATGGTGACCACCATGGGCGTGTACCACCGCAAAGTGTCTGAGACGTGCGAAAGCTACTTCGAACGGTAGCAACCATTTTAATGCATTTCAACGTGCTGTTTTTTTTTTTATTATTGTGTTGATGTCTGACGGGAAGGTTGAAACCGTGCATTGTTTTGTTTTTCACAGATTCAGGAGGAGAACTCATGTCACCCCGAAATCGTACCTCTCTTTCATCAGTGGCTACAAGACACTCTACCATCAAAACCACGAGCATATTAACACGCTCGCCGAGCGCATGAATGTCGGTAAGGGCATTTAGAAAGACAGAGATACATTTTTGGTCCCCGGAACCGAAGGTACCAGGAACCAAAAGTGGAGTTTAGGTTGAAATGCAGCTACATACACAATGTACTTTTGGTTCCAGGAACATTTTAGGATTTGGAACCAAAAGTACCACAAACCAAAAGTTCTCGGAACTTAAAATAGAAAAGTATATACAGACAATGCATACTGCCAGTTCCAAGAGTGTTTTAGTAAAAAGTACAGAGATTGATAAGTTCTAGGAACTTAACGTGGTAATGCAGCTACAAACACACTGCATACTTTCGGTTCCAGGAATTTTTTATCCCCTGGAAGTGACAGTACAGAGAACCAAAAATTCCAAGAAGTTTAGCTCGAAATGCAAGTTCAGACACAATGGGTACATTTGGTTCCAGGAACATTTTAGTCCCGGAACCAAAAGTTACCGGAACTATAGGTAGAAATGTATATACAGACACTTGGTGCTTCAGGTTCTAAGAACGTTATAGTCCATGGAATCAAAAGTACAGACATTCATAAGTTCTCAGAGCTTTGTAGAAATGAAGCTCCAAACACAATGGATACTTTGGGTTACAGGAACTTTTTCTTCCCTGGAAGTGCAAGTACTGAAAACCCAAAGTTCCTGGAGGTTTAGGTGGAAACGGAGCTTCAGACACAATGGGTACATTTGGTTCCAGGAACATTTTAGTCCCGGAACCAAAAGTTACCGGAACTATAGGTAGAAATGTATTTACAGACACTTCCTAATGCAGGTTCCAAGAACGTTTTAGTCTCTGGAATAAAACATCAGGCGATCCATAAGTTCCTGGAACTTTCAGTGAATATGCAGCTTCAGACACAATGATTACTTTTGGTTCCTTGACACTTTTAGTCCCTGGAAGTGTAAGTACAGAGAACCAAAAGTTTCTAGGAGTTTAAGCGGAAAAGCAGCTTCAGTTACAATGGGTATTTTGGTTCGAGGAACATTTTAGTCCCTGCAACCAAAAGTACCAAGCACCAAAAGATCCCAGACAGTTAGGTGGAAATACATATACAGACACAATGCCTACTTTCGGTTACAGGAGCCTTTTGGTCCCTGGAACCAAAAGTTCACAGAACTTTAGGTGGAAAAGTATATCAGGGTTCGTATGGTCATGAGAAACCTACAAAAGTTATGGGAATTGAAAATGCATTTTCCAGGTCCTCGGAAAGTAAAAAAAAAAAAAAAAGAAATGTTTTATGAAGTAGTGTAAAAGTGTATGAATCTTGGTATATACAGAGACTTAGTACTGCTGGTTCCAGCAATGTTTTAGTCACTGATATTGAAAGTACAGAGATCCATAAGTTCCTGAACTTTACTTGGGAATGCAGCTACAGACACAATGGGTACTTTCGGTTCCAGGGACATTTTGTGCCTGGAATCAAAAGCACCACGAACCAGGACTGGGTGCGGCAGGTTTCTGTTTCTGGAATGTTTTTGTCCCTGGGATCAAAAGTGGAGCGATCCATAAAATTCCAAAACTTAAGGTGCAAATGTGGCTACTTGGATAAAATGAATGGCAGTAAATGTCCTGAGGCTCTCTTAATAAGGTTATTATACATCTTCATACCAGGGTTGAACAAACTGATGGAGGCTAGCGTGTCTGTGGCAAAGCTCTCCAAAGAGCTAGAAGTCAGTGAGAAAGAGTTGGTTGTGGCCTCTGCCAAAGCTGACAAGGTAAAAAAAAAGAGAAAGAGAAACAGCACTCTTCCCGAGAGAGAAACACTGGTTCTGCCATCCCACAACGATGATACGAGATGTTGTACGTTTTAGGTATTAGCTGAGGTGATGATCCGAACTGAGGCGGCCACTATAATCAAGAACGAGGTCCAGATTGTGAGCGATAAAGCCCAGATGATTGTCAACGAAATCACGGAGGAGAGGGCCTATGCCGAGGAAAAACTAGAGGCGGCCAAGCCTGCATTGCAAGAGGCCGAAAATGCACTGAATGTGAGTTTCTTTTATCCTCTCAAGTAGGGATTGTGCGATTAATGGATGATATCAATTAAGGAAGTTTTTGGGTCTGGCAACTTTTCATTGTTGAACGTGCATCTCGGCTTACTGCACTATTCACACTGAAGACAAAGATAGTTTATATTACATATAGTTCATAGAATTGCAGTTTCGTCAGTCGTTTGGAATTGGTTTCGAGTGTGCTGCTTCAGACAATCACCAAAAAACAGTCCACTGCGAAGTATGTTCAGAGGCTGTTAGAACCAAATTCATTCATTTTCCCATTGACTGGTGTTACAACCAAATTCATTCATTTACTCATTGACTGGTGTGTCACAGTCTGTCAGTCACTGTCAGCCACGCCCACCTCTGCCAGTCAGCCACACACCCCATGTAAGGCTTTATTAAGACTCAGTCATTGTCAGATTGTTTGACATTCATCCATGCCAGACGCTACAATGCTACCGCGTGAATCCCTTCCGCCTTCCCCCTGCCATATCACGTTCGCCAAAATTTCAAATTGTCATATATAGTAAATAATAATGATGAGACATTGGAAAAACCCTGCGATTGGCTGGCGACCAGTTCGGGGTGCACCCCGCCTCTCGCCCGAAGATAGCTGGGATAGGCTCCAGTACACCCGCGAACCTTGTGAGGATAAAGCGGTACAGACGATGGATGGATTGATGAATATTGCAAAAACATTTATTTTGTTACCAAATCCATTTTTACAGTAACTTGATCAATAGTTAAAAAAAACTTTCCTTGACTTCTGATTTCAAAAACGAGTTATCCATCAGTTTGGTGTGTATATTGAATACTATGAGGGGATTCAACATTTTAAATGGTTTCCCTGTCTTAACGGTCTTCTGAGGGAAACTGTAACTACAATTTGGCCCGCAACAAAATTATTTTGCTTTACAGGGTCTTTAAGTATTGTGTTTTAAAGGGCTAATTTATCCACGTTTTGAATAATAATGCAATTTTTTGTTACATTTTTCTTTTAATTTTTTCTTTCAATGTTATGTTCTTTTTTTATTTTTGAGTGCATTGCCTGACGTTGTGTTGTTAAAAATATATCCGACAGACCATTAAGCCTGCTGATATCGCCACTGTGAGGAAACTGGCCAAGCCTCCACATCTGATCATGAGGATCATGGACTGCTGCCTGTTGTTGTTCCAAAGAAAGGTGGAGACCGTTATCGTGGATCCCAATTTGGGGACCTGTATCAAACCGTCGTGGACGGATGCGCTCAGGGTTCGTCAGATCACAACATATATATATATCAATAATCTAAAAACACGATCACATCAATAAACACATCCCTCACATAAAAACGTTAACAATAATTTAAGGAATAATGTGTAATCTCCATGTTTCTCACCTTCGTCTTTCTTGGCGTCTTCTTCAGCTGATGGGCAGCACGGGCTTCTTGACGTCGCTGCAGCAGTTCTACAAGGACAAGATCAACGAGGAGACCGTGGAGCTGTTGCAGCCCTACTTTGATATGGAGGACTACACCATGGAAAACGCCAAGAAGGTATGCGGCAGCGTGGCCGGGCTGCTCGCGTGGACCAGGGCTATGGCCACCTTCTACGACATCAACAAGGAAGTGCTGCCACTCAAGGTAAACTGCAACCGTCACTAATGATAATGCACGCTTAGAGTTGACTCGTACGACTATGCCATTCGGACCGTGTTGGGCCCCCTTGACACCATCCAATGGATGGATGGATGGATGGTCCAACTAATGTTACATTTGTTTGGACGTATATCATTATGACAACAAAAATAACTCAAAATGATTTAATTTAAAAGCTGATATCTAGCTATTTTCCATGTTTTTTTCTGGATAATAACCAAGATCAACGGGAATACAATTAAGCTTAAACATGTCAAATAGGACATAAAGTACTATGGAATCAGCTGTGTTTTTGTCATGGTTATTTTATTTTTCAGGTAATATACCTTTAGTGGTACCAGGATGCATGGGAGTTCACCCAACCAGTCTACATGTGTTTTGTGGTCTTGGAGAAGGCGTTTGACCGTGTCCCTCGGGAGTCCTGTGGGGGGTGCTTCGGGGGTATGGGGTACCGAACCCCCTCATGTGGGTCGGGTAAAGTTCATAACGTTTATGGATGGAATTTCTAGGTGCAGCCGAGGCGTAGAGGGGGTCTGGTTTGGTGTCCTCAGTATTGCATCGCTGATATTTGCAGATCATATGGTTCTGCTGGCTTAATGAAGTCGTGATCTCCAACTCTCACTGGAGCGGTTCGTGTGAAGTGTGAAGCGTGAAGCGGTTGGGATAAAAATCACCACCTCCAAATCTGAGACCATGGTCCTCAGTTGGAAAAGGGTGGCGTGCCCTCTCCAGGTCGGGGATAAGCTCCTGCCCCATGTGGAGGAGTTCGAGTATCTTGGGGTCTTGTTTACGAGTGAGGGAAGAATGGAATGGGAGATTGACAGACTGATCAGTACATCGTCTGCAGTGATGCGTTTTTTTAATGGCATGATGACATTTTGTGAACGTACCGTATGGTGTTGTTTGTGGCCAGGCAAATCTGGTAGTTCAACAAGTGCGCTACAAAAAGGCCAGCTCTGAGCAAATGGCAGCTCAGGCCACGCTGGCCGATAAGGAAGCCGAGCTCGGCCTGGTGCAGGCGAAGAGCGACGCCGCTAGCAAAGAGAAGCAGGTTGGCTACTACAGTTTAACGGTAGAGAAAGCGCATGCTGCTAACGCTTGAAAAAATTCCTTTAGGAATTGCTGGATCGTTCCGAGATGTGTAAGAACAAAATGCAGGCCGCCTCAGACCTAATCGGTGGACTGAGTAACGAGAAAGTTCGCTGGACTCAGCAAAGCAAAGAATTTAAATCGCAGATCAAAAGGTAAGTGAAAATATATTTTCTTTTAGTCCCACACACAAAGAAAAAAAACCCAGCACCTTAGTTTAGTGGTTGGCACATCCACCTCACAGTTCTGTTGGAGGTTCGAATCATTGTTGAGTTTGCATGTTCTCTCTGTGCTTGCATTGCTTTTCTCCGGGTACTCCGGCTTCATCCCACATTCCAAAAACTTGCACGTTAGGTTCATTGAAGACTGAATTGTTCGTACGTGTTAATGGTTGTTTGTCTGTGCCCTGCGATTGGCTGGCAATCCGCCTCTCGCCTGAAGTGGGCATGGATAGTCTTCAGCTCACCTCCGACCGTAATGAGAATAAGCAGTAGAGAAAATGGATGAACAAAGAAAAAAGAATGTTGTTGTTTTTTCAGTTGCTTCCCTCCCAATATTTGTAAGTTCTATTTTTTTAAATATCTGAAACAAAAAAAGTCTTTTTTTTCTGAATTTTAATTGTTTTTTATCCCAACCCCACAATAAAATCAGTTTCTGATTTTTCAGTTGTTTCTCTCCAAAATGTGTTGTTCTTCTACTCTATTTTGATGATGTTCAGTTGTTTCTCCCAATGTTGTTTTTTTCAGTTGTTTTTCTCCAAATGCTTTTTTTCTTTATTTGTTTTTGAGATATTTTAAAAATAAAATTCAATTTTGCTGTTTTTTCCTCTCACAATTTGTGTGATTAAAAAAAATCCAAAACACAGAAACTGTTTTTTTTTCCCTCCTAATTTTGGGTAATTAAAAAATAAAATAATTCCAAAATCACAAAGAAAAAAAATCACTGGTGTTGTTTTTTTCGAATTGTATAAAATGTTATTTTTTATCCCAAATACAGTGAGATGATTACATTTTGTGTTGTTTGGGTTTGCTCTCTCAAGTTTTGTAATGTTTTTTTTAAAAAAATTCCTAACACACCAAATAATTTTGTTGCTTCTGCGGTTGTTTTGCTCCAATATTAGTGATGTAAAAAAAAATCATTTCTCTGCCAATTTTTCATGTTTTTTAAATTTCTTTCCGAAGCACAATGAGATAATGTTCTATTTTCTTTTCTGCTTGTTTGCCTCCAATTTTTAAAATAGTTTTTTATTTTCTTCATTTCTATCTGAAACACAAAGTAGTAATATTTAAGTTGTTTTTCGGTTGTTTCTCTCTAAATATTGTAAGTTTGTTTTCATTTGGAAAAAAAGAAAAATCAGTTTTATGATTGCTGCTCTCTAAATTTAGTCTTTTTAATCTATCCTAAATGGCACGAGTTTTTTCCAAGTACTTCTCTCCAAATGTTGGGATTATTATATTTTTTTAAAAATACCAAATACTATAAAAGCAAACTTAAGTATACTTTATTTTCTTTTTTTCATCGGTTAGACTGGTCGGCGATGTCCTGCAGCTCACCGGTTTCCTGTCATACTGTGGCCCCTTCAACCAGAATTTCCGCGACATGTTGCTGGACATGTGGAAGAACGAGCTGGTGTCCAACCAAATCCCCTTCACGGAAGACCTCAACCTGATCGCCACGCTGGTGGACGCTCCTACTGTAAGAACAAGAAAAATAAGCCCGCAGTTTGATTCATGGGTGGGTGGAAAATTACTTGAGTTTGTCTGTTCTAGATCAGCGAGTGGAATCTTCAGGGGCTGCCCGGAGATGACCTGTCGGTGCAGAATGGCATCATCGTCACCAAAGCGTCAAGGTATCCTCTCCTGGTCGATCCCCAGACTCAGGGAAAGACTTGGATCGCTGCAAAGGAAAAGGCCAATAACCTGCAGGTACGGTTCATTAACCACGGCTGAAATGAAACCCCCAAATCTCACGCCGGGGTGTTGTCTTGCTTCTAGCTGACGTCCCTCAACCACAAGTTCTTTCGTACGCATTTAGAGGACTCCATATCCTTGGGCAGGCCGCTACTTATCGAAGATGTGGGCGAGGAGCTGGACCCCGCCCTTGACAACGTCCTGGAGAAAAACTTCTTCAAGTCTGGTTCCAACTTTA
Source organism: Phycodurus eques (assembly GCF_024500275.1). NCBI lineage: Eukaryota > Metazoa > Chordata > Actinopteri > Syngnathiformes > Syngnathidae > Phycodurus > Phycodurus eques. Next base: position 19,287,257 of record NC_084537.1, read on the forward strand.
AGGTAATTCCATTTCATAACAGGTAGATTAATTTTTTTTTTTTTTTTTTTTTTTTTTTTTTTTTTTACACAATGAGATAATATAATATGGTTTTGTTGTTTTTCAGTTGTTTCCCTCCAAATTTTCTCTTTTTATTCTTGCTAATACACAAATGCAGACTCTAACCTTGCGCTTTTGGCAAGGTATTTGTAAAATCGTGAAAGTGTGGCCGTTCTAAATTAATCTTGTGGATTTTCCCTGTGGAGGTGAAAGTGGGAGACAAAGATGTGGATGTGTCCAACAAGTTCCGGCTCTACATTACCACCAAACTGCCAAATCCGTCGTACACTCCGGAGGTGAGCGCCAAGACGTCCATCATTGACTTCACTGTCAACATGAAAGGCCTGGAGGACCAGCTGCTGGGCCGCGTCATCCTTGCTGAAAAAAAGGTTTGTGTCCATAGTCCAGTATGGATATTTGTTGATTTTCTCTTGTTCCTCTCCCACTTTTTGAAAATGTTTTTTGAAAGTGTCTTTGTTATAGTTCATGGTTTTGTTGTTTTTCATGTTTGTTTGTTAAACACAGAGTATTATTATTACCCAGAAATTAGTTTTTCAGTTGTTTCTCATCTAAATTCTGTGATTTTTTTTCATTTTTGTCCAAAAAACAAATAGTTTTTGTTTTTTTCTTTTGGTCATTTCTTTCTACTTTCTTTCTCCATCCCTTTATCTTCAAACTAGTAAAGTATGAAAACTATTCTGATTGAGCTGGTAAGAGCATGCCTTCAACTCTTGTGACACTTTTGACAGGAACTAGAGAACGAGAGACTGAAACTCATTGAGGATGTAACATCCAACAAGAGGAAGATGCAGGAGCTGGAGGACAACCTGCTGTACAAACTTAGCACCACTAAAGGTCCAAAACCACTCCTGTGAATTCATGTCTGTCAGTGTTGGAATACATTCGGGACATTTTCCGTCCATGTGGGCCACAGGCTCTTTGGTGGACGACGACTCTATGATTGGCATCTTGAGCACGACCAAGCAAACGGCCGCCGAGGTGAGCATCAAGCTGAGCGTCGCGGCCGAGGCGGAGGAGAAAATCAAGGCGGCGCAGTCAGAGTACCGTGCAGTGGCGTGCCGAGGTAGCATCCTTTACTTCCTCATCACCGAGATGAGCATGGTCAACGTCATGTACCAGACCTCCCTCAGTCAGTTCCTCAAAATCTTCGACATTTCACTGGCCAGGTAAAGTCGCTCCTTTTCTGGCGGGGAGGGGGTGTTGCCCCCCTTTCCCTGTGTCCGTTACTATTTTTTATCATAAACGTGAATTTCGCAGGTCAGAGAAGTCTGCCAAAACGAGCAAACGAATTGCCAACATCATCGAATACTTGACGTTCGAAGTGTTCAGGTACACGGTGAGAGGGCTGTACGAAAATCACAAGTTCATCTTCACGATGCTCATGGCCCTCAAGATCGACCTGCAGAATGGCAGGATACAGCACAGCCAATTTCAGACTCTTATCAAAGGTATTGGTCATTTTGTTGTTTTCCAGTAGTTTCTCTCCAAACAAAACACAAAACATTATTTTTTTCAGTTTTCATAAGAAATAATGTCATTACACAATTAGATTTTATTTGGATTTTTTTAATTTCCTTTTTTCACTTTGGAAACCCAATAAGATTATAGTTTAGGTTGATTTTACAATCTCTGTCCAAAACATAAGAAGATAAATTAGTTTTTTGGTTAATTCACTTCAAATTTTTAAAAACTTGAAGCGCAATAGGATACCAGTTTTGTTGTTTTATAGTTGCTTCCCTCAATTTTGTGAGTTTTAAACATATTTAAACTAAAACACAGTGTGATTATGTATTTGGTCATTTTTGGTTAATCTAGAGATTAAAAAAAGTGTGTATGTATATATAATATTTTATTTTATTTTATGGCAGTACATTATATTTCTCTTGAAAATTTAGGTGTGAGCACAAGCCACATTTCTAGATAGGATGAAAAAGTAAGCTTACAATCATTTAGCTTAGTGCTTTTCCTGCAGGTGGCGCTGCACTTGACCTGAAGGCGTGCCCCCCGAAACCCTTCAGCTGGGTCCTCGACATTGTGTGGCTGAACCTAGTGGAACTCAGTAAACTGCCGCAGTTTTCGAACATCCTCAATCAGGTCGGCTTTCTTGGAATTCACGGCTTTCGATTCCGCGAGGGTCTCATCACACCGTGTTGCTCGTTCCATGTTGCAGGTGGGTAAGGGTGGAAAGCATTGGAAAGTGTGGGCCAATGGCGATGCCCCGGAGGAAGGTGTCATCCCAGATGGTTACAACAATCTGGAGGTCTTCAGTAAACTCATGCTAATCAGGTACCACAATAAAAGGGGTTTTTTTTTCCCCTGTGGAGTGAAATGGTAATTTTTAACCCTTTTCACACTGGCCATTCAAGATGACTTCTTTCCAGCTCTCCCATGTGCGTGAGGTAGTCATGAGGGATGTGCTTGCCTCCTTCTCATATTCTTATTTTTTGGCAGTTTCCCCACTCAAATTAAGATCATCAAACAAATGTAAATATCAGACAAAGATTTTTAAAAATAAAACAAATGGTGATTTTATTTATTGAGGAAAAGTGAAGCTATCGCTTGGTCTATTTTATGCTTTGTACTGTGAGTAAACATTTTAGGGTCCAACAAACTTAAAGGTAAGATTCGCTGCCGCTCTAGTGAAGTGAAAAAAAAAAGTACAGCAATTACTAATGCCCTCGCATGTGGGAAAGGTGAGACCCAGTCACCAATGAGCTTTCAGCCGTTTATTGAACAAGACAAACAGTCAAACACAAAAATGAGAATATTACTCGCGTCACTGGCTGCTGGAGCCTGTCCCAGCTGTCTTCGGGCGAGATCGCTGGATTCACCCTGAACTGGTTGCCAGCCAATCGCAGGGCACATAGAAACAAACAACCATTCGCACTCACATTCACACCTACGGGCAATTTAGAGTCTTCAATCAACATACCACGCATGTGTTTGGGATGTGGGAGGAAACCGGAGTGCCCGGAGAAAACGGGGAGAACTCATGCAAACTCCACACAGGCGGGGTCGCAATGTATGTTATATAAATTTTTACTCATACATGTATTGAGAAAATGTATTTTCCCTCGGCAGGTCCTGGTGTCCGGACCGCACCTTGGCTCAGGCCAGGAAGTACGTGGGAGACTCCTTGGGCGTCAAGTTCGCCGAGCCCGTCCTACTGAACCTGTTGGGCACGTGGGAGGAGAGCGACATCCGCACGCCGCTCATCTGCTTCCTCTCCATGGGCTCGGATCCCACCAACCAAATAGAAGCCCTCGCCAAGAAGCTCAATATTGGTGAGTCGGCTGAACCCCCACCAATTTTTCTCTTTCTTTGCACCGTTCTTCCCCGTGTCACTGTCTTGTCGTGTCTCCCAGGATGTAAGTCGATCTCCATGGGGCAAGGGCAAGAGGTGCACGCAAGGAAGCTTGTCAGTACCTCAATGGTGGAGGTATGTAGTCTGCGCTGCTTTGCTTTGCTTTGCTGAAAATAATGACACTTTGGACCAACTTCAACAAAATCATTTGTTTCAGCTGAATTTATTACTTTGTTTCAATTGATAGCTATGATGATTTAGTTCAAATCGTGTTTTATTTGATCCCAATAGAAAGTACTACTACTTTTGCCTCAGTAAAAAAAAATTACACAAAGTAAAAAAATAATCTATTATGAAAACTAGTTCTTTTTCACTTCTAATGTCCTTTCTTCTTTTTCCCATTCATTGATTCCTTTCTATCCGTCTGACCTACTTTCTTGTCCTTTTTCTTTATTTCTTCCTTTCTTTTCTTCCTTCCTTCTCGAGTCAGGATTCAATCCCAGAATTTTGAAACAGGCGTGTTTCCTCCCTGTTTCCTCTGCATTCCATCGCTGATTCCATTCTAATTTTTTTTTTCCATTCCTGACCTACCTTATTGCCCTTTTCTTAATCCTTCCTTCCTCATTTCGAGTGCTTTCTTCAAGCTGTATAGCAAGCTGTATGTAACCCTACATTGATGCTCGCAGGGAGGTTGGGTGCTCCTGCAGAACTGTCACTTGGGCCTGGAGTTCATGGACGAATTGTTGGAGACCGTCACAGTCACAGAGACCGTCCATAAAACCTTCAGGGTGTGGGTCACCACTGAACCACACGACCTCTTCTCTATCACACTCCTACAGGTGCCCATTTTATTTGAAATACCTCCCATTCCCCTCCTTGATTTCAAACTGCATAATTTTGTATTTAGGTTTGAGATAAATAACATGAAATCATTATTGGTTTGTTTTTTGGGGTTGTTTCACTACAAAAAAAAATATTATTAATTTTTTGCATAACATACCGTAGTTCTGTTTTTTTATGGTTATCTCATTTCATTTCATTTTTTCAATTTTATCTGACACATCCAAAATAATTTGTTATTTTTAGGTTCTTCCTTTCCAAAATGTATTCGATACAGTGAGATGTTTCAGTTGTTATTCTGGGGCTTCTTTTTTTTTTTTTTTTTTTTTGCTAGTTAGGAACAAACTCAAACAAAATGATTCACTCATTCACTTCAATGATCACTGATTCTCTCCAAATGTTAAAAAATATTGGTGTTTGTCAGTTGGGTCTTTCCAAATTTTGTGATCTAAAACACAATGAATATTATTTGGTTGCTCCTCTCCAAATGATGTGCACTCTAAATTTAAATGTATATACAGTATATACTGCATACTGTAAAAGTATTAACCTTTTGTCAAAAATATGGAGCTTGAGGGTAACTTCTTATCATTCTATTACAATTGCAGTCTCTTGGTGTAATTTAATGCTCTGTACAAATTGACCCAATTGAAAATCTGTTTCTTTCCATCTAGAATTAAAATAATAATAATAATAATATAAACAAAAAAAATAACATTCCTTGCTTTTGTCATGTAGAATTTCTTGTTTGCAAAGGTTTGACTAGAAAGATAACTCTTGGTCTTACACTAATTAAGAAACATCACAACACTACCCTTACTTGGTAATCTGTGTCCTTCTAGACGGCTATCAAGTTTACCAACGACCCGCCGCAGGGACTTCGCGCCAGCTTGAAGCGAACCTTCGTGAGCATCTCGCAAAACCAGCTGGAAGTCAGCAACCTGCCGACATGGAAGCCGCTGCTGTACGGCGTGGCCTTTTTGCACTCTGCCGTACAGGTACCACACTCGGTTATGCGCAAAGAGGGAAGGAAACTTTATTTAACCAACCAATGGATTTTAGAACTTCTAAAGCAGTGGTTCTCAAACTTTTTTTACACCAAGTACTACCTAAAAATAGTTGTCTCCCCAAGTACTACCAGTACACATTTCATAAAAGCATTTGATTAAATAAACACTATGTTGCCCTGCGATTGGCTGGCGACCGGTTCAGGGTGTACCCCGCCTTCCACCCGAAGATAGCTGGGATAGGCTACAGCAGCCCACGACCCTAGTGAGGATGAGAGGTAAAGAAAATGGAACAACAAAAACTTTGAATGGAACAACAAAAACTTTGAACAACAAAATAGCAGCCAAATTAATTGTCTGGAGAGAAAATAATACACAGTGACATAGGACGCCGGAAATGAATTTGTACGTCACCGCATACGTCACCTGAGAACAGGGCCCTATTAACTTAAAAGTACAGTATATTAATACAATAAATATTTATAATATAAAATAAGGTAACCTTTATTAGTCCCACAGTGGGGAAATTTGCATTGTTTCAGCAGCAATAGTGGATAGAGGAAATTACATAGACATTTGTACAAGAAGTACGGTACATTGCACAAAATAGAAACCTCAACTATTGTTCGTGCATAAACTATGCAATCCAGTCTATCAGCAATGTTATTTGTTTTTGTAAAATAAAGTGCTGAGTTCAAATTTTGACTCTTGAGATCTGATTAATCTGATTGAATAGACTTGCTTTTTTTACTACGGTTGAAAAATTGTTGACATGTTGAGTTCATGGTCACAGGAACGGCGTAAATTTGGCCCGCTGGGATGGAACATTCCGTATGAGTTCAACTCTGCGGACTTCACAGCCAGCGTGGAGTTTGTGGAAAGACACCTGGATGACTGCGGGCCCAGAAAGGTGAACACAGACACACACACACACACACACACACATGGGAATATGCCACACTTATCGGTACCTTCTTTTTTTGCCCCAACATCTGCCCTCACTAAGGATGTCTCCTGGGTGACTCTGCGCTACATGCTAGCTGAAGTGCAGTACGGAGGCAGGGTCACTGATGACTATGACAAGCGGCTGCTCAAATGTTTTGCTCGGGTAAGGACCCCTTTTACCTTTGACCATGTCTGTACATACGAGTGGTTGGCATAGTAATCGATGAGTCCATTAGTTGAACGTCACCGAGGCAAAATGGAATGCAACGACTGCAAGGACTCGACTCCTAAAACCCCATTCGCTATTAGTATTGACAGTAACGAACTATGACTACCGAATCACAATCGAATCGATACTCCTGGTACTATTCCGAAATACTATTTTGATTATTTGAAAATTATCGATTGAACTGTACATTTGTATTTAATTTACATTCATTTATAATATACAATTTTAAAGTGTATATATATTTTTTAATGGTATTTATTAGAGTTGTCCGATTATAATTACTCTACCATGTTGTTATTGTATTTAATTTTTGTATTTCTTTATTCATCAGAATGTTCCTATTTTTTTATTTGGATTTCTTCCAATTGATTGTTTTTCAAGTTGCATTGATTAGACTTTTTTATTTTTTGCAAATTTCTTCCTATTTTATTTTTAATTGCATTTTTGTGTATTTATTTATTACAAATTTGACCAAGTTCCTTGTTTTTGGTATTTGTTCTTCCAATGTTGCTTGCCTATTACAGGTATGGTTCAGTAAAAAAATGTTGGACCCATCCTTCTGCTTCTACACCGAGTACCAAATCCCCATATGTAAAACCATCGAGGAGTATGTGGACTACATTCAGGGCTTGCCTGCTGTGGACTCCACGCAAGCACTCGGGCTGCACCCCAACGCTGACATCGTGTGAGTTAACTTTTTCTCAAATGAAATAAAATACAATACAAAGCACCCATCCATCATACATCCATCCATCCATCTTCTTCTGCTTATCTGGGGTGAGGTCGCGGGCGCAGCAGCGACAATATAATACAGTAATAACAATAACAGTTTGAATCTAACATAAAAATAAATACAATTTAAATAAATAAATACAATTATTGTTAAAAGTAAATACAAGTTTAAATAAAAAATACAATACAATTCAAAATAAAACACTGATCTGTTCTGGTTTTTTTTTTCTATCAGCTACCAGAGAAATACCTCGGCTGAAGTGCTCGACACCATCACCAACATCCAGCCCAAGGAGAGCGGCGGTGGGTCGGGGGCCACCCGAGAGAGCATCGTGTACGCCATGGCTGAGGACATGCTGGAGAAGCTGCCGCGTGACTACATACCTCACGAGGTGGGGATTGGTTTCCTGGGAAACATTAGCACTGGAGCGGATGTCGTCGTTCAACTGTGGGTCTTTGCCGGCGTCAGGTCAGAGCCAATCTGAAGAAGATGGGGCCTCTTAACCCCATGAACATCTTCTTGCGCCAGGAGGTGGACCGCATGCAGAGGATCATCTCTGTGGTGCGCAGCACTCTGCTGGATCTCAAGCTGGCCATCGAGGGCACTATCATCATGAGCGAGGTTGGGCCACAACGTGTTCCATTTGCATTGCTAGCTTATCTGTACTGCAGATGGTGGTGTCCTTTGCAATTCATGGCAAATGAAAGTGCAATTTGAAGAAACAAGGCAGACTGGGCAGAACTAATATGTGGCGTAGCTCTGCCGAACATAAACATGGACAAACACAAAATAGTGTGGAGGGACCACAATGAGAGGCTGTTTATGTGCCTCGGTAGGTGCTGCTGGTTCACAGTCCACACTTTGCCGAACCCTGGTCTTCTGGAAGGTTACAGTAATCGTCATCTTAGATTCTGTGCTTTTGGTCAATGGCAAGTTGTCATTGAAAGACATTTTCCATAAACTGTCCAATTAAAGTCTTTAATAAATGCAGATTAAGCAACAGCGCACTGTTTCTTCGAATAGTACATTCAACATATCCGCCACTGTCTTTTCCTCACAGACCCTGCGTGACGCCCTGGACAACATCTTTGACGCCCGTGTGCCCAACCTGTGGCGGAAGCTCTCGTGGGAGTCTACCACAATCGGGTTCTGGTTCACTGAGCTCCTGGACAGGAACAGACAGTTTTACAGCTGGGTGTTTTCACGGCGGCCAAAAACCTTTTGGATGACCGGTTTCTTCAACCCACAGGGCGAGTATTTTAACTACTGGTGTAGATTACACATCAGGATTTATTAAATAGCCTGAATCATGAAATTATTTTTACATTTCATGTAAAAATCACAATATCAGGGCAAATGTGTACATTTGTCTTTGACTTTAAAATAATATTTTTCTTGTTTTTTGGGTAAATTAAAATAAAGAGACAAACTTTGGCGATTCAGTAAAAATACAGACAGAATAATCAGCAACCACATCAACACTATGCATCTAGCATGTACACCACAGGTGTCGTTTTATGTGGCTCGCGAAACAAAATCATGTGCATCTACTTTGTGTTTCCTGCTTAAATACCAAAATTGAAAATTCTCTTCACTTTTAAAAATATTGACATATTGTAAGCATTTTGTTTGTTACCGATCGTCTTTTTAAAATAAATAAATTAATTAAATTAATACTGATAGTCGAACAAACGGTTTTTACTGGCTCCTGATTTCAAAAATAGTTATCCATCATTTTGTGTATATGTAATAATATGAGGCGATCATACATTCATATGGTTTCACAGCCATAGCGGCCCTCCAAGAGAACGTGGCCTGTGACAAAAATGAGTTTGACACTCGTGATGTACACAATCATGAACGAATGTTACATAGGTGACTGTATTTTATGTTTGAATTATTTAACTCAACAAACCACCTTCACATGACGCTCATCAATAGCTAGCATAGTAGCCTAAATAACGCGCTTGCACATCACACGAGGTTAGCGCAGTAGCATTTTACACAAACTGAATAAGTCATTAAAGACACCTTTTGGCATTAACAAACATTAATAAATGTTAGGTAATTGGCATATTGTAACGGCAACGTAGACTACACAGGCAATTAGTAGCTGCATCAGGAGAGCGAAAACAAATTTTCATTTTGACTTTTCCATCACACAAGGTGCACAGAAGGACCGTCAACAAAACAGGACATCTCAAATGTAGACAAAAAAAAAACAGTTAATTAATTTTACCTAACAACAACACAACATGCCGCCAAAATAATACTTTCATTGCTTTGTCCTGAACACAAAAACAGCAAAAAGGTGAGTTCCTCAGCAAATAATGGAGAATGGGTTCCAAAAAACAAACGCAAAAAAAGTGTGAATTCTTAACCGTGAATATGCAGGGGTTCACTGTATACACAAATGTACAAAGTACAGAGTGTCATTAGCTATATAAAGTCTGCAATAGCATGGTAGCCTTATACTAATTAATTTAATTTAATGACGCAAAAGATACAGAACGACGGAGCGTTAAGTTTTTTCTTCTTCCATGTCGCTGATGCTTCACAAGATTGACTTTCTGACAAATGGATACAAATTCTTGTTCGCCGATGTCACTGTGCGGTGCAGGTTTCCTCACTGCCATGAGGCAAGAGGTAACCAGGGCAAACAAAGGCTGGGCTCTGGACTCGGTCACCCTGAATAACAAAGTCCTGAAGAAGACCAAGGAGGAGATCAAGGCCGATCCAGACGTAAGGCACACCGACACAACCACATGATGATCAACTGGGATTTGAAAGGGGTGCAAAATGTCCACTAAATTTCAGGAAAATTTCCCCAAAAATCCAAATTGGAAACTTCTCATCGGAATTGAGACTAATTTCATGGAAAAGTATCATATTCAAGTATTAAGACAAGAAAATCCATAGAGGGGACATTCAGGTATTACAGCAGCACAAAGGCCAAAAAAAGTGTTTAAAAGATGAGACTAAGCATATGTACTAAGAAACATTTATATGCACAAACGTTTTTGACGGAGGAAGTATGATTTATTTATTTATTTTAAACAAAATTTGGGGGCGGGGGGCACAGATAAATACACCAGCAGCATAAATGTAAACATTTTGGGCTCTATTTTTTGTGAGTGGGATAACTCTAGCGCTGTACCTGGCGTAACTCTGCAAGGAGACGGATTAGACCCGGTGTTGGCAATTTCGTGGACCGGCGTACATTTAAAAGTGGGACTTCAACCCTGTCCAATCGGAGCGGCCCATCTCGTTCCCTTTAAATGCGGCGCAAATAGTCTGGCACGGAGACATTTCCATATGCGGAAGAGGAGGCAGCAATCCGTGCCTGACTGGAGCATTAAATGTTTGCGGGTAATCTGATTAAATACAGAATGAGCTGGTGAAAACCGCTGGCCAATTAAATAGGTCCGCGGACCCCATGCAGCCAAATCCCCTTCAACGATCGTTTGTGTGCCTATACAGCTCCGGCTTAACTGTGACAGTGGTGCCTTCAGATACGAATGACACAATTTACAAGTATTTTTTTAGATACGAGCCATCGTTCAGCCGATGTTTTGCTTTGTCTTGTGAGCGAAGATTTGAGATACAAGCGCTAGATGGTGGCAGTGAAGTCATCTCACTTCACAATGAGCAACAGTATAACAGATAAAACAATTCTTCCAAAAAGAGGTTCCAAGCTAATTATTGCCACATCTCACTGAAGTTTACTGTAAAACTAAAGTAAAACAAAGAGAATTACACGTTCTGTATTTAAAACAACTGCATAGCTTTGCTTTAAATTAGTCTGCTTAGCTTAATGCTAACAAACAATGCAAAACACCATGGATAGGCTAACGAATAGCAAAAACACAAACAGTGGAACAACACATGTAGACAGATAATATGACAATACTCAGGCTGATATTCTTTATCCCCTGCGAAGAATGACACATTTGTCTACGGCTTACTGAGGAGGTTTAACCGTCTCCATATACAGTATATCCACCCATCTATCCATTTGCTAAACTGCTTAACCTGTTGAGGGTTGCAGAAGCTGCAGCCTATCCCGGCTGACTACAGGCGATCGCGGTTCCCTTTATATCCGTATGTCTGTATTATACCGCCCTCAGGTTTCCAAGGTGCACACACCAGAAAGAGCAGTACAATGTCCATTGAATTGAAGCAAAAAAAATGTGTCAGAAACATAATTCTTTACATTCTAATGAATCATGTCATTACTGTATATTTGTATGCAGTTCAATATTATAGTCTGTAAAGTACAATATTATAGCCTATATTCCCATAAATTTCCATTAATTCCCATGGAAAGTTTCCATTCCCGGAATTTTGCAACCAACACATTTGCTCGTGTAGTCCATGAAATGACCACGCTGTGGTGCTGTTTTCTGTTTTTTATTCATTTAATTTTGTATTATTATTATTATTTTATTATTTTTTCCTGCCCACACTCAACGCCATGGCCTTTGCTCAACAGGAAGGGGTGTACGTTCACGGCCTGTTCCTGGAGGGCGCCGACTGGGACAAGAAGCACTCGGTCCTCTGCGAGTCGGCGCCCAAAGTGCTCTTTACGCCCTTGCCCGTCATCCACATGTTCGCCATCAACTCCACCGCCCCCCCTGACCCCAAGTACTATGTGTGCCCCATTTATAAGAAACCCAAGCGCACTGACCTTAATTACATCACTGCCGTGGTGCTCGGCACCACTCACCCACCCGACCACTGGATCATGCGGGGCGTCGCCCTCCTCTGTGACATCAAATGAGTACATAGACATCAGCGTTCATTGTCTCACACTTTGTTGTCAGCTTCTTTTATGAAATATAATTCATGTTCAGCCGACGTCTTTTGGGTTGCAAGAACACAGCTCACGCTTCTTTTTGGATGTGTTTGTCACAGCACTTGACATCTCAAAATAGTCCCGAAATGAAATCTTCTTTTTCGGGTTTAATAAACAATTGAACAACATTTTAGGGTCATCCTTAAATTTCACCCGAAAGTCCAATATCCTGAACTTGTTGTGAGTACTATATATCAAAAATAAAATAATACATACTCAAAAAATAATAATTTTTAATTATATGCATATAATCACTGTCGAAAAATCTCCTGATTTGTGAATTATATACGTACAAAAACGGGACTGCATTTCGGATAGAAATGAGTTGTAAAATTGCAAAATTGAGTGTCATCAAAAGCATGTATTGCCACAATTTGAAAAGTTCTATTAAAAAAATTTTCTTTTTGTGTTTTGTATTTTTAAAAAAATACACAATTTGGGAATACATGCATATCGTGACTGTACCCCACACCACCCCAAAAATTATGTATCTCCAAACAGTGTATTTGTATATTTAAAAAATAATAATTATCTGTTTTGGGTTTAATGATTACAAAATCACAACATTTCAAGTCACCAAAAACATGTATCTCCACAATTTGAAAAGTTCTATTTAAAATAACAACAGCAACACATTTAAATGTTATTTTTTGTGTTTTGAATTTAATAAATCTATATACAAAATTTGGGAATACATGTATACCATGACTGTCCCCCCCAAATATTTATATATATCCAAATAGTGTATTTATATCCCCCCAGTCTTTTGGATTTATTGATTGCAAAAAAATCACAAAATTTTGAGTCAACAAAAGCATATATCGCCACTATTTTTTAAATTATTATTATTTAGAAACAACAACAACAAACACTTTTTAAAAACTATCATTTTGTTTCAGATGAAAATGAAACAAAATTGCTCACAAAATTTTGGGATATGTGCATATAGTGACTGCCCCCCATTTGGTTGCTAGTTGTAGTATGCGATGGTACTGAGAGCTGTTTTTATTTTGGTTATTGTGCCATAATATAGTCCTTTCAGCCACAAGAGGGTTTTTTTTTTTTTTTTTTTTTTTTTTTTTGCATACCTGTAGGTGTTTTGTCACTTGTTGTGATTCCCAGTAAAGTATCAACCACCGTTTTTGTCTTCTGTTAATTTCTTTCTTGGCCTTTCAAATGGACAGCAGAAATGCTATTGGCGCCAGCCATCAAACACTCCCTGCCCTCCCGAGTGATTCCCAATTATGTCAACCGGTGTCCCCTTTGAGTAGTGCTCTGCATCAAACCTCATTAATTCCGCTCCTTTCCCTTATTATTTCCACCGCGGACCCCGTCTGCTCGTGGGCCTGTTAACTGGAGCCCCGGCTCACGCTCGGCCAAGCAAATAACATCATCGTGCGCGTCATTAATGCCCACCGAAGTGGCCCCCGTTGCTAAATTAAGGTGCGTTCATGGCGCTTTCACTAATTTTAGACCAATCTCGACTCCCTTTCTAATCCTCATTCTTTCCTTCTAATAGCGGAATCCTGTGGCTGCAATGTTGATGCTCAAATAGGAAACTTCTTGCCTGCCCCAAAAGTCTTAAAAAGTATGTTAACATTTGGATATTATTTATTCATTTTATTTTGAAAAAAATAAATGTTTCACCTGACAAGTGGTACATGCATTTTTGTTCAGATTTTTTTAAGGAGCTACACTACATGTTAGTTATGTTTTTTTTAAATCCATATATGTATATTAGTTTTCTGATAAGAAAAACAAGTGTTTTATCTTTGGGTTTCTAATAAGAAAAAAGAAATCCTGAAAAATGCCCCTCCCCCCCCAAAAAAAAGCATGTATCGCCAAATTTGGTGATAATTTAGTGTTTCAGAAAAAAATGGTTTTGAAAAACTTAAGTTTACTTTTGTGTTGTGATTTGGAGGTACATGTACATCATTAGCCTAGTAGCATAATTGCCTTATTCACATTTAACTGTCGCAATATAAAAAAAATAAAAAATACCAATTTGCTTGCTAACATTTTTTTTTTCTTTATGTCTGTAGATTTTCAGTAACCCAGGTCATAGTAATCCGCAAAATTGAATAGAGCCAACTGGACTCTTCTTATTTGGTGAATTTGTTGTATTTTTTTCCCGATTTCCGAAAACATTAAAAAATCCATCCATCGATTTTCTGTACCGCTTTATCCTCAAGGGTCACGGGAGTGCTGGAGCCTATCCCAGCAATCATCGGGCAGGAGGCGGGTACACCCTGAACTGGTTGCCAGCCAATCGCAGGGCACATATATATAAACAACCAATCGCACTCACATTCATACCTCCAGACAATTTAGTCTTCAATTAACCTACCATGCACGTTTTTTTGATGTGGAAGGAAACCGGAGTGCCTGGAGAAAACCCACGGAGGCATGGGGAGAACATGCAAACTCCACACAGGCGGGGCCGGGAATTGAATCCCGGTCCTCAGAACTGTGAGGCAGACGCTCTAACCAGTCGTCCCGCCACATTCAAAAATATCTTCTATGAATAATTTAGACAAATAAAACAGACATTTACAAACAATATGCATGTACTGTATCTTGAAATTTGTTGACAAAAAGTATGCCTATTTGTATTAAAAAATATATCATAATAAAATCAATTGTAAAAAATTGGAGATAGATATATGTTGTTGTTCCAAACAAAATGTATCTCCAAATTTGTTGAGTATTTTTTTTTATCCAGAAAGATTTTTCTAGGCCCTTTGAAAAAATTCTCCACCAAATTTACAGACACATTTTTCTTTAGATCTCTGATTTTAAAGTTTTTTATTTATATTTTTTTAATGAGCGTGAGTACATAAATGTATGGCTAACATGATGTGAGTTGTTCAATTTGTTGCCATCAATACTAATTTTGTTTTCCCCCCACCGTCCCTCTTCAGCTCAGTGTACTTCTCAAAATGACGTAGTCACATAAGCTCCGCCCTCTAACAATTCAGCCATTATCCGGATGGTGCAGGTAACGTCACTTCATTATCTGTTGATTACTTTTTTATTTAGTGTCAGTGCGCCAACAAAGGGTCCAAGACAGCTCTAACTTATAAAACAGACAATAACATGCTGATGGCTAAAGTTTATCACGGGGCAATTAGCGAGCCGCATGGGGGGGTCCTGTGACACCCCCTCTCAGGCCTGATGGAGTGGAGCCTCATCTGCCTAACGGCCTGGCAAATATCCACTGTGGGCCACCATCCAGCCCATTGTACACTGCCTCTCATTAAGAGCAGCCGAGTCAAGAAAAACAAGTCTTACAGTGGCACTACTGTAACTTCAATGTTTTGTCTTTTTTTGGCACTAGCGTAATGAAGACGTAAAACTCAAAAGGATTGAAACCTTATTTTGTTTGATTCTGTCATCATTGAAAGATAATCAGATTTCTGAATTATCTAAACTTTACATTCTAAAGGGTCTTGTTCGTTGATAATCAGGTCATGAAAGGGCTTTTTTTTTCAGGGGCATCTGAGGGCATTCCGTCTATGACTGAGGATCTGGACTTAATCGCTTTAAAAGCAGTAATTAGGTGTTAAGAGGCAGGCTTGTCTGTTTAAATTAGCCTCTGAGTGGTCAGATTACACTCTTTAACTTTGCACCAGGCCTCCTCTTGCTATCTCATGTCGTGCTGGCCTGCCACCGAAAAAGTAAGGAAAGTACAAAAGTTGCAATTCAATTCAATTGAGAATGCATGTGGAAGGGTTGTAGTGTCATAAAAAATATGAGAAATAACAAATGAATTTTTCGACCATATTCTAATTTATTGAGATGCACCTGTGTATGTGTCCTGTGATTGACTGGCGACCAGTCCAGGGTGTAGCCTGTCTTTTTACTGGACATCAGCTGGGATGGGCTCCAGTGTCTTTTTCGGCATGGGTTTCGCCATTTTGTTTTGGGAGGTCGGGGGGGGGGGGGCATTGCCACTGTGTTGCACATTTCACTGCCACTGGAAATGGCCATTTCAAACCAAAATGGCAGTCTTTTTGGGCTTGGCTGAGATTTTTTTTCTCAGTCTACTCATCATTGACAATGTTACCAAATTTTATGTTGTTAAGTAAAATTGGGGCGGCACGGTGGGCGACTGGTTAGAGCGTCAGCCTCACAGTTCTGAGGAGCGGGGTTGAATCCCCGGCCCCGCCTGTGTGGAGTTTGGATGTTCTCCCCGTGTCTGCGTGGGTTTTCTCCGGGCACTCCGGTTTCCTCCCACATCCCAAAAACATGCACGTTAATTGAAAACTCTGAATTGCCCGTAGGTGTGAATGTGAGTGCGAATGGTTGTTTGTTTGTATGTGCCCTGCGATTGGCTGGCAACCAGTTCAGAGTGTACACTGCCTCCTGCCCGGTGATAGCTGGGATAGGCTCCAGCACGCCCGCGACCCTAGTGAGGAGAAGTGGCTCAGAAAATGGATGAATGGATGGAAGTAAAATTGGCTTTCGGGTCTAACCTTTCAAGGTTTTGAAGACAGTTTTCGAGTTATCAAATTTCATTGCCATGCCCCGCCCATACACAATGATGTAAACTCAAATTCCGTGGCAATGTAGCCTTGCCCTTCTGTCAAGACAACGTGTCAAATTTGGTAGCAATCAAACAAAATATGTTGGAGTAGTTTGCCTTTGAAAGGGCAACATGACCCAAAGATGGTTGTTTCAAACCCAAGTGGAAAACCACCTGTGACTTTGGGGGATTTTTTTGGTGGGTCTAGTCATGATAGACATGCCTACCAAATGTTATGTTGCTAAGTGAAACTGGGTTAAAGGGCTAGATTTTCAAAATGTTCCTGTGGTGCTACCGCTGTCACCAAGCAAAACAATGAAGGTGGGTGCATTTGAAGTGACAGTCAAGACATTCATTTTTATTCAAACAGAACATTGTTAAACCTAAATACACATTAGTCACATTCACTGGATGTATTCAGTTTGAGTGATTAAAAAGTCATGATGTACAACTAATGAGAACAACGTTTGTCTTGCTCTTTTAATATATAGTTTATTTAAATGTCTATCTAATCTGTGTATTCAATGCAGATGACAAAAATGCGTCATGGCCATCTCAAATGTTAAATCAAATGCTTAAAAAAAGTTATTTACATTAGTCACATTTCCACCTGGTACTTGTAGTTGATGAAACAAACAGGCTCCAATCAGATATGTTCGAAGCCGTAGACCCAACCCCAAAGGTTCCTGGACCTCTTAAAAATGCTAGAGCCTTCTTTTGGCCCTGATGTATTATCCCGACAATAAATTTAGACAATAGCTCTCACAGATTAAACACACAATGGTCGCCGAAAAATTCCTGGTTCCTGGGTAAGAATACATTCAAAGTCCTTGTGTGTAGTCTCCACAGTTTGTAAACATTCACTGGAGCAGCCCAAAAAAAACAAAAAAAAGGGGAATCACATGTGTTGCCAAGTTTTATCCATCGACTGAATGTGCTCTTTCGCCTTCATCCTGAGTGCTGCGATACTGGAGCTCCTGTCATCCTCCATGGGGTATTTGTCACAGAAGCTAGGTGGGCACTGGTAGGGCGGCGGCCCTCCCATGGGCTGCATGCCCTGCACCAGGCTGGATGGTCCGCCGAGGAAGCCGTGGCCCGGGTAGGCCGGCTGCAGGCCCTGCGGCGAGCCCATGAAGCCCGGGATGGCGTGCATGGACGTAGTGCTGGAGATGGGCGAGGTGAGCCAGGGATCCAGAGGCATTGGGTTGGTCACCGGCCCCACGCTGGGTGCCATCGGTGGTCGGTTGAAGGAAAGCATGGGGGAGTCGTGAAGCTTCATGGTGGTGGAGTCCATCTTCTCCTGACGTCGCCACTTGGCCCGCCGGTTCTGGAACCACACCTGGACATAGACAGAATTCACTCATCCGGACCAGTAGTAGACTAGAATGTCAGTTGTATCCCTTCTGCGGCTGCATTTCTAAGGACTTGGTATTAGACCAGAGGATTACAGGTTTTACATGATTGGAAATGTAGAACATGAGACTGTTTTCCAAGTCCATGTCTTTGAGCAAGGCACTGAACATAAACTGTTAGGAGCGCATTAGCTTAGTCTCTAAGGATTTAGATCAGTGTCGCTGGACTAAAATATGAAACTTCAAACTCGTTTCTGGATTCATGGCCCTTCAAGCAAGGCACTCCCGTCAAACTGGGTGTCGTAGCTGAGTCCATAACTACATGGCTTTGGACAGGAGATCTAAAGCCAAACCCTTACAGTCTATAGAGTCTCAGAAACTGCTATGGACTAAGACTCGTTATGCACTAAAATATGGAATATTGGACTGATTTCCATGTCCACATCCCCTCGAGCAAAGCACTGAACCCAAACTTTTAGGTGTGCACTAGGTCAGTCTCTAACTATGTGGCTTTAATGGAGTCCTAAGGAGTCCAAGAACCCGCTACGGGCTAAGTCTCACTATACACTAAAATATTAAACTTGGGACTGGTTTTCGAGTCCTTGTCCCTTATAGGCACTAAACCCAAACTATTAGGGGTGCAGTAGCTCAGTCTCTAATATGTGTGGCTTTGGAAATAAGGTCTACGGCCAAGTCCTTGGAGTCTATGGGCTTGACTTTATACCAGAGCGACAGGACTAAGACTCACTGTGCACGAAAATCTGAAACTTGGCACTGGTTTCCGAGTCCACATCCCTTTTAAGCAAGGCACTTAACCCAACTGTTAGGGGTGCAATAGCTCAGTCTCCTAAGTGTGTGGCTATGGATGTCCTTAGAGTCTAAGCACTTGGCTTTTGACTGACACTCAATCGCAGATATGCCCCTGTTTTTTTTTGTTTTTTTTTTTTTGGGGGGGGGAGGGGATTTCCCTTAACCTATCCTAAGCAGAAGTTCACATAAAATTACACTGTTGACTATTTTTTTTCCTCCCGCCACTCCATCATACAGCGACGCTCATCAAGACCACTTAGCCAAACTGTCATTTATGTTTTTGCTTGCGGCGGAGTGGACAAAGGATGGCAGT
Source organism: Phycodurus eques (assembly GCF_024500275.1). NCBI lineage: Eukaryota > Metazoa > Chordata > Actinopteri > Syngnathiformes > Syngnathidae > Phycodurus > Phycodurus eques. Next base: position 19,306,230 of record NC_084537.1, read on the forward strand.
CAGCAGGTGCTGGCCACAGTGTGCCGAAGCAACAACCTAAAAATAGAACTACACTTTTTGTTGACGGGGAGATTCGGGAAAAAAAAATCGAATTCTTGATGCCATCCAAAATTTGCTACATTAAGTCTAGACTTGAAGATCGTAGGTTCATGACCTGGAGCTTGGATTTCCAGCAAGAAGATGGCTAATTCCAAGAACTTTTGAAGTGGCTTTGAGGCAGGCACTAAACCCCCAACTTCTTAGAGGAATAGTCGCTTAGTCTTGGCCGCTGACCAGAGGGTTGCAGTTTATTAAAACCTACCACAGGCAATGTTGTGGAACTTGGAACGGGTTTTCAACTGAAGAACAGCTACCTTTCCAAGTACTGTCTATGTGCTCTTGAATAAGTTACTAAACTCCCAACTACGCTGGCGCACAGTAGGCCAGGCTCTACGGATTTGGTTTTAGACCAGAGGTTTTCAGGATTTGGACACGATGCACTCTATATTACAGAAGTTGTTACTGGCTGCCAGCGCGAGGCCAGTTCACGTTCCCAAATCTGTTGAAGTCTCCTTGAAACACAGAACCAGCTGTTGTTTTGGGTTGCAGTAGTCGCTGTAGAGCAAAAGGGTTGCAGGTTTATGGACTAAAATATTGAAGTGGGGACTTGTTTCCGACAAACTGCTAACTTTCCAGGCACTGTTGACATGCGTTTGAGCAAGACACTGAACCCCAAACCGCTCAGGGGTTTAGTAGCTCAGTCTCTAAGAACTTGGATCCACAAATCCACTGTGCAAGGCACTAAATTTCCAAATACTTTGGACCAGAGAGTCACAGTCCATCCATCCATTTTCATTACCGCTTATCTTCCCTGGGGTCGTGGGCTGCTGGAGCCTATCCCAACTATCTTCAGGCGGGAGGCGGGGTACACCCTGAACCGGTCGCCAGCCAATCGCAGGGCAAGTCACAGTCCACTGCAATTTAAAAGATTTGACTTGCGACTGGTCACCACAGATAGATGCTTACCCCTGAACAAGGCACTGAACCAGTTTTTGGGTGCAGTAAGATGATCTGTAAAGAGGTTTAAGACCCGCTATGGATGAAGCAATGGGACATGGGACTCCCAAAGTGCCAGCCAGCAAAGGCTGAACCCTTCCTCTTTTGGTGCGTGGTAGGTTTCGGACTTACCTTTTAATCGGAGGTTTACACGTTTTAAGATCTGTTGTGGCCTAAAATGTGGAACTTGGAACTGATTACAAGAGAGATTCTGAGGTACTGCCAAAGTTCCCCCTAAGCAAGGGACTGAACCCTCAACTACTACTACTACTACTACTACTACAATACCTCTCTCTTCAGACCACCTGCTATGGATTAAACAGTGGGACTTAGAACTGATTTCCAGAGAGAGGGCAGTTCTATAAGGACTTGGTTTTGGACCAGTGGTTTATGGGTTTAATCTGTTTGGACTTGGAATGTGCAACTGGTCACTAGATAGAAGCTAAGGTACTGTCAAAATGCCCTTGAGCCAGGCAGTGAACCGCTACCTGCTTTGACCCAATAGGTTCATCTTGGTGTTGAGTCAGAAGGTTGCTGGTTTAAGATCTATTATGACCTGTAATGTGGACATAGGAACTGGTCGTTTTAGCGAGAGTTAAGTATTGAGGCACTATCAAGGTTCACCTAGAGGCACTGAACCCTCATCTGCTCTGGACTACAGTAGCTCTGACTATAGACCAGATTGTTACAGGTTTAAGACCTGCTATGGATGACAATATGAGATCTGGGACTGGTTACCATAGAGGCTAGGTCACTTTCCAAGCACTGTCAACGTGCCCTTGAGTAGGTCACCAAACCCCACTGCTTTGGGAGTGCAATAAGGTGATTTGTAAGGACTTGGCTTTGGACTAGATGGTTGAAGGTTTAACGCCTGCTGTGGACTAAAATATGGAACCTTGGACGGGTTGCTAGGGAGCCAAGTTCACTTTCCAGTCACTGCCGAAGCGTCCTTAACTTAAAGCACAAAACTCCTAACTCCTCTGCAGTACAGTAGCTCAATTTCGTAGCATTTGGCTTTACACCAGAGGGTTTCAGGTTTAAGAACCTGGTCCCAAGTATTTCAGGGAAGGTGAAATTGTTTTCTGAGAGATGTTGTATACTTAATATCCGGGTTTACCTGCACCCGAACCTCAGGCAGATTGACCTTCATGGCCAGCTCCTCACGGCTGTAGACATCCGGGTAATGGGACTTCTCGAAGGCACGTTCCAGCTCGTGTAGCTGATAGGTGGTGAAGGTGGTGCGGTTCCTGCGGTGCTTCTTCTTGCCATGCTCTTCCTCCGCGATGGCCTTGGGGGAGTCCTCAGCCAGGTCCTTTTGCATGCTGCTCATCTCTGCATCACACTTATCGCTGGAGAACATGTCCGACGCTAAAAGGACGAAGAAGATACTTGGGATTATTTTACTGAATGCCTCCTGTGAAGCATTTCTGCAGATAATAGTAGTGAAATCTGACTGATGTCCTTGGCGGCAGGACCTCACCGCAAGGGGTCTTGGCGAGCCCAAAGTGACATGACATCTTTCACTGAATTCCTTCCTTAAAGTAATCCCAAAGGAACAGATGCTACCTATCAATTAAGTCCCACTCTAATCCTTCCATGCAGTCCACATTGTGTCTACTAAAAACTAAAGACGTTTTAAAACAAGACATTCTGGCTTTTGGTGATGTCGTACTGTCACAGGAGCTCGGGACAGCCCAAACAGTATGATGCCATGGTTGGCTTTTTGAAAAGCAGAATTTTGGATGAAGCTTTTTTTACGAGCATGTCATACAGATTACACTGAATCATATCCCATAATGCCCAGGAGGCTAAATGCAACTTGTAAATGTTGCATTTAGCCTTGTTCTGTAGCAATTTCACAGAGCAAACCCACTGAATGCAGTATACTACATACACAAGGTCTTCTGACTAAGACGGCAGCCGCTGTCACACGATACAAGCGTCATGATTACAAGCATACTATTGTATGTCATTGTATGTCATTTAGGGCAGGGAGTAAATCAATTTGGGTAATGAGCCACATGCCACTTCATAAATGCCACATCTGGTCACCATGTGTGTCCCAATGGGACACATTGTGGCCGTCTACCGCCTTGCATTTCCAGCTGTTTAATACAGTGCTGTACTCTAATTCTACATCAAACAACTTTTGGTAAGGGGTTCAAAAATTCATGAATTCAGAATTTGAATTTATAAAGTCCCAAATATCTTTAAATATTATTATTTTAATGTATTTTCAATCTTCAACTGTTTAGAATACTTTTGTTTGATTATACAGGGCAAGGAACCATATTTTGTTAAGACGAAAAGGACAATACACTTCACGTGACTTCTCCCAGCCAACAAGCAAACAAAAATGATGTGGATGCAAATGTATAGTCAAAGTCATAAATGCCCTAAAATCAAGTTGCAAAATCTCTCTCTCTCTCTCTCTCTCTCTCTCTCTCTCTCTCTTTGTTTGTCTCTTTTTATCTCTTTCTCTCATATATACTATGATGATCTACAAATGATAGCTTAAAAAAGTCACTAATTTACAAAGATTTTTTATATGTATATTTTGAATTTTATTTTTTAATTATCAATTTTATAATAAAAAATATATTTTTGCACCTTTTGCTACCAGATTCAAATGGTTCACAAGTTTTAACTGTGCTGATCCTACACATAATAGTTCTACTCATTATCAGTAATGTATGTATAAAAAGAAAATAAATAAAAATAAATATATATGAATAAATATAAATTATATATATAAATTATGGATATACAATTTATATTTATTCTATGTATTTTTTATAATTTAAAAAATATTTTTAAATCAATTTTTGTCATTTTTACTAATGTACTGCAGTACTCCAATTCTGCCTTCAAAGAACATTTGGCACCAAAGTCAGTGTTCACAAATTTGCCTTCTCTATGATGTGCCTTTAAATAATAATTTGTAAATAATTCTAAAGTCACAAATATTTGAAAATATATTTTATATATTTATTTTAAAAATGCATAATTACAAAAATATTTTCTAACCTTTTGGCACAGTCAAAGCATTCACAAGTTTGCATACAAAAAAAATATATTTTTTTAAATAGTCTGGTCATACATGTCTTAAAATAATTCCATTAAATGTTTTAAATTTTAGACTTTTAAAAAATATACAGTTTTATATATTTTTTTTAAATAGTTTTACACGAAAGAAGATCATTTCTGCCCCACAGAACCTTTGATCAAAAGAGTTAATTCCTCTTTGGAATGGAAGTGCAGGTTTTCACATGACATTACTTTTTTTTTTTTACCACTGACCGTGATAGGACGGATGTTGGGAATTGTCGCCCAATTCCGAAAGATGCCCGTACGGATCGTGTTTGTCGGCGTGCTGCAAGTTTTCCCGCATGGCTTTCTGCTTATGGTCGTGGTTTTCGTCATCGTGGCCGTGGACTGCGTGGTGGTGAAGCAGAGGGTCCTGCTCCTTGGCGAAACCCAGGATGACATCGATGCTGTGCACCCTGCCCCCGGAGCTGGACCCGGCGGCGCCTTTTGCCATGTCATAGTTGTCTAGGCAACCCTCTTCCACCATTGCCAGGGTATCCATTGACAAATGCATCCGAGCTTTTTTTTTGGGGGGGGGGCGGGAGGGGGGGATTCTGGTGGCGGGAACTGGACGAACCGATGTGCTGACGCTCAGATCACTTTGCGATTTGTCCGGCTGAAGCCCGAAAGACGGACATGTCTGTCTTCCGAGGAGAACGAACCATTGAACTCCAAGAAACAAAACGATCTTACCTACGTTTGCTTCCAGTCACAGGCTACACGTTGCCTTCAACATCTAAGTTGTCTTCTGACACTATCCGGTCTCGAGTGGCACTTGTTGCTCCACGTTAAGACCTCCGAATCCCCCACCCCTCCCACCTCTCCCACAAGCGAGAAAATGTGACAACAGCGTCCCGTCTTCCACCGCAAACCCCAAAAAAAGAGCATAATGGATCTCGAAAAGGAAGACAAACAGAGGGAGGGATTAAGAGGTGTATTAATTGGGATCCTTCCCCTTTAAGAATGACTGACATTTGTTTTCTGCCCAAGTAATTGCTCCAAATGTGCGTCGCATTCAGGGCCCAGTTGGAGGCCGTCGCTAATGAAGCCTTGACAAAACTTTCTTTCAAAAAAAGCCATTGTGCGCCACATAAAGGCCGCTAAACGAGAGTTGTGCGCTAATCCCTTCATTACGCACTCCAGAGACACAAGAGATGGACTTTTAACTTGAATGCTTAGTCACTGGAAATACCCCTGAATCATTTCCCTTTTGGATTATTTGCCACCAAAACCACATTAAATATCCTTCCGTCATGTTACGGGTCAAATTGACCCATTTTGACTTGAATTTCCCTTTTGAATCGTCAAAAACACGTTAAATATCCTTCAATTAAAGGGTGTTCACCATTGTGAGCAATGGCTAAAAGGATTCTAGTTACAAATGTACAAAAAAAGAAATAAGATAGTTTTAAATTTAGATATTATCGGACTGATGGGTATCGTACGATATTTAGCATTTTATGCTGATCGGCTTTAATGTCATAATGTCGCCGATCCGATCAATGACGCTCCGTAAAAGACATTTAGTCCGCGTCGCTTTTTAGTTTATTTTTAGCTTTGTCGCGCGTCTTTTGACGTAGTATTGGAAATAGGAAAAAAAAAAAACATGTCGGCGGTGTGGAACAGACAACACGTAATCCCCGGATCAGACTACAAGACAAATTTGCTCTCTCAAGATTGCACTATGTCAGACTACTGCAATAAAATCGTGTATTCCGATACCACCGCATCCCGTTTTTTACGATCATTGGGCTTTATCTTGTCAACTCAAATGAAACCGGATACACTCGCTACCGTGGCAACGACAACACGAGTGGATCGCGCCGACTTTGTATTATAAAGACAAACTGGGGGGAAAACGTGTGTTGGTGGTCACCGGTGGTCAGGACAGGAGAGGAATTTCGTTTAAGGCTTGCTTGAGGTGTGTTCGCATACTTTTAATACGATACGGCTCGCGAGCAGGCAACAAAACGTTATGTAGCCTAGCAAGCTAGTGGTCCCACGAACGGTGGGAGGTAAACATGTCGCCGTTCTGTCGCATCATGCGCTAAAGTTTCGGTGTGGGTGAAGTAATTGAATTAACAATAAAGTAATTTAATTACAGTAAGTTAGCACCCATTATTTCTGTCATGTAATGTTGGTTTGACCTGACTGATCGGTGATCGGCGCCAAAAATCCCGATCGTGTAAAGCCTAGTTTTAAGCATGCGGCGGGTCAAATTGACCCATGAGCATTTTTGGTGCCCCGAAGAAATACACCTAGCAGGAGGGTTAGATAAAACTAAAAAAGGAAAGGCAAATAAGTTATTGAGTGATGGTAGGATTGGCTGGTGGGCACGGCGGGTGATGTCGGGGAGGGGCTTTGCAAGTTTCTCTTCGTGCGCCAGCTGGCCCGGCCGAGCCGAGCTGTCGCAGCTCCAAGCTTGCGGTGTCGCACGGATCGACCCGCTCCCTTAATGAGCCTAAAGACTTCACTGGCGATTTCCTCTGACCTCACGCCTCCCCGCCGTGCACTATATATTTAGGACGCCATGACGCTTAAAAAAAAAAACAACCCAAAAAAACAGCATCGTTCCCCTCTTTTTAGTTACATTTTCATTTGTGAACATACATATTCTATTGTTCTTTCCCACGTTTTGTTTTGTTACAGTTGAATTCAAAATTTCCACATTGTCTTTGTTTTGTTTTTATGAGGACTTTTTTGTGGCGCTGTTCAGAAACTCATTTACTTCATTTTGGTATAAGCCTTTAATTACAACTAAATATGAAAAAGGTGAAGGGTGAAATTGGGATTTTTCCGTCTTTTATTTTTAATAAATTTGCAAAGATTGTCTGGTTTTTTTTGAAATGTTATTTTCAATTTTTCGGGAACACATTATTTAGTTAATTTTAGAATAGACCTGTAATATAAAAAAAAAAGTGTGTGTGTTGTATTCTTATTATTCCATTCTTAGTTTCTTAATAACTTTGCAAACATTTTACATTTTATATAGTCATACATGACTTCATTTAAAAACTATATGCATCGTTACAATTTTGGGAATATTTTTGTATAGTTAGAAAGGGAAAGAAAGTAATAAAATGGAAGCCACATGCTTGACAATGAGGCAGTAGAGCCATGTGATTCCTCTTAGTTAAACAACAAATAAAAATGGAAAGAATAAAGATTTACAAGGTTATACATAACTTCAGAGAAATGGTTTTAAAATATATTTTCATCAATGTTACAAATTTTAGAATATTTCTGTATAATTAGAGAGTTAAAAGAACCGTATTTGGTAATAAAATGGAGTTGAAAGCATGTGATTCCTTCCAGCCAATCAGCAAATAAAAATAATATTGAAAAAAGTCACAAAAATCTCGCAAATAGCTTAAATTCATTTTGTGGTATATATTTGGTCAACTTTCATTATTTGTATGGAACTTGATTTGGCGAGGAACCATTATTTGGTAATAAAATGGAAGCCACATGCTTCACTATAAGGCAGTAAAACTGGCAGTATGTGATTTATGTATGCCAATCAGCAAATACAGATATCGGTAATAAAATTATTTTAAACGCAAAGATTTCTTTTAAATAAATGTAATTTTATATACTTTTTAAAATATGTTGTTGCAGTTTTATAGGACACGGAACCACATTTAGTCATTGACTATAAGGTGAAAGAATTTAAAAATAATATTAACAGACTTTTATAAAGTCACCCAAAAATATTGTTGAAATATATGTCTTTCATCTTATATTTTGTTAAATATTTCGGTGCAATTTGGAAGACCGAGGGTGCATTTCTACTGAAAACGTGTGCTTGAAGACAGAAAGAGAATTGCAGTTAATTGCAATCATTTCGATGTGATGTAGACGTCATATTGTCGAAGGAGCCAGTATTGACACCTGGCGAGTCATTGCCGAGGGAAATTGATAATCATTTTATCACATTAATACATTAAAGCTGTCCCTCTTTGCTTGTTTCCCCCATCATTATCCTAATTGAGTGCAAATTGGTTAAGCGGGCGCCGCGTAGCTACCAAGCATCTTAGTTTTATCAGATGACAATTTAAGCCCGCCACATCCTATTAGCCACAAAGCGGCTAACGCTGCAAAAGGCGCTGTGTCAGCTTGCGAGGGGACGAGGGAAGAAGGAAGGAAGCAAGGTAGGAGAGAGAGAAAGAAAAGGGGGGATGGGGAGCAGGAGGACAGGGAGATGATGGTGGGGAAGAGCTACTGCATGATCATGTGATCATCGTCAAAAAGACAACTGCCGTAATAATTTGGAAAAAAACTTGTTTTTATTAGAAACAAACAATACTTTGGTTGTTTTATGGACAGTCAACATTTTATATCTATATCTAGAAATTAGTATTGCCACGCTTTTCATCGTGGAAAGTGTATTTCCGGTGAATATAGAACTATTTTCACCCGTAGGTTGAAACTTTAATTTGTAATATTGGAATTGAATAGGTTTCTCGCAGCAAATCAGCAAATAAAAATGAAAATAGGAATATTAAAGATACAAGATTACTTAAAATATTTATAATTGATTTGTGTTTAATATATATAGGTTTTCTTATTTTATTTGGAAAGTTATTTTTGGGTGATTTAGTAACACAGAACAATGTTTTCAAAAGTGTTTGGTTTGAAATTGAATTTAAATTGTTACATTTGAATTTGAGAATCAATATGAAGAAATAATTGAATGCATTATTTATGTTTAATTTATATTTAATTGATTGTCACTTAATGGCTTCGTCGCACACAGAACAATGCTTTAAAAAGTGATTGGTGTGAAATTGAATTTAAATGGTTAAATCTGAATTTACGAAACAATATAATGCAATGATTGTATGTGTTATTTCTATTGAATTTATATTTAATTGATTGTCATTTAATGGGATGCCCTCCAGACATGTGATTCCTCTAATAAAACAAACAAACAAACAAACCGGTAATAATGAATTGGAAATGACAAAAAAATATTACGTTCGTTAGTATTTTCTAAATTATTATTCTGTAATTTTTTCAAGTTAAAAAGGCTTTTGTAACATTTTGTGTAATTGGGATACATTTTTTATATTTGAATTGAATAAATACAGAATGTCACATTATGGATTTTATGTTAGTTGCGTGTGTGTATATTTTTGTATTGCAATGTTTTTATTTCATTTATATTTTTAATGACTGGATCACCATTAGTGACCCAGGTAATAGTGAACAATGTCTTTTAGTGTTAATGATAATGTCATAAGAGTATTTTTTCAGTGACACACCACTCAAAAATACGTCAACGCTGAAGTGCATTTGACCCGCTTATTAAACACGAGTTAACGTCTTTAACATCTTTCTAAGGTCGTGCAGAAGACCGCATTGTTTTCCAACGTTTAAGAAACCTTGAGAGCTTTTCCTGCCGCTTTATCTTTTAATCTTTTAGTTTGCCAAAATGAGCAAAGGGGTTAAAACCCTTCCCGCATTCATCCAGCTTAGGCTCCCTCATTGCTCACAGGATCGTTTCTGCTCGGAAGGCAAACCGTCGAACGTTATGGCGACCGCTGCTGTCCTTAACACGGCGTGGCGACGCGCATTTGATACCTTCGGACAGCTCACCGGAAGGCAACCACAACCGTGTCACTTCTCCCGGGCGATCAGCAAAGAAATGCCACTAAGTTAGGATTCTGACCTTGACAATATTAAACACCGCCCCAAAATAGTCTCATGTCCTGCAATAATATTCGGCAGCTACCATTTTAAGTGTTTTAATAGTAACCTATTTTTGAACATGCAGCAACTCCAATTTCATAACATTTATTACATATTAATTTAATACATGAAATGTATTCATTTTTTCAAATCATATTAAAATGTTTTTCATGTAATAAATCATGCTGATTTTGTATAATTATGATGAATATAATTAGGGTGTAACAAATTATTATAATCCTTTAATTTGTGTATATCATTTATTTTGATGTCATTAATTAAACTACTATTTCCGTTTTTCATTTAATTTACTGTGCAGGAAAAGGAAAATGTCATATTGTCTGTTTATTTGGATTTAATCAATTAAATCTTCATGTTGTCTTTATGTACATTTCAATCCTCCAATGTGTATTTAATAGTTTTCATTTTTGCATCTAATCAAATAAATTGCCATTTACATTTTTATTTATCATACACATTATAATCCCTCAAGGTAATTTGTTTCTATTTTTTTTTAGTTAATCGAAAATGTTATTTATGTCATTTATTCTGCAAATGTTAATCCTTCAAAGTGAATTATTATTTTCTCTTAATTTTTTGTTTAATAATTTTCTTTAATCCCTTACTGTGGGGGGGTTGGGGGGGGGGGGGAATGTTCAACAATGATTAAGTATTATCTATCTATCTGTCTATCTCTCTATCTGTGTGTGTAATAGATGTGAAGTGTAGGTCAGAGAAGAGTGACCTGACATAAGGCGAGGGTTAGTAAAGGTTCAAAGGGCGCGGTGAGGAAGCAGGTGGCTTTGAGCAAATCTTTGTCGCCATTGCGGTCACGGTGGTGGCACTGGCGCCTTACCGCAACGCTGTTAGCTCAGGGGAAACCCCGTCAACGGGATCATCGTATTAAACTTGAATCAGTTTTACTGTCGCGCTGCTGGATCAGCAACCTTCTCGTCTTATAGTGGTGTGTACAAACAGCAGTGTTTTTGTGCATATGGCACTTTGAATTGGATCTTCTGTGACTGCTGTGGTGCTTTTGACTGCACCACAGTGTTTGTGCTGTTCGACAAGAAGCAGCAGTGTTTGAAGATGTAGACTGCTACGTTAGCGTCTCGCGCTAGCCGGCAGTTCGCTGACATATGCATGTATGGATGTGTTGTGTTTTAGGCCCATTGCACGCACACTACAGGCAAAAATAAGGGGGAACCGGAGAGAAGTTAGCCTCCTAACAGAGCAAAACAAAGGTGTGAAACTTAAGAAAGAACTGCCCGAGAATTACATGCCAAGCAAAGACTTACAGCCTTCGCTACTTGCATGAAAAGGTACACAAGAGAGGTAGAGGCTAGGAGAATAAACATCATGTTCCCCATCTACCCAGCTAAGGTCTACTCTCAGTGGCCAAGGTAACAAGACCGAAACAGACCCAGCCAAGGCGGAGAGAGAGCATTACTGGAAAAGTATCTGGAAGAAGGAGCTGTCAAACAACACCAATGCACAATGGCTGGCAAACTTACAAACAGAGCACAGCAATCTCCCAGAACAAGAATCAATTGTCATAAGGCGGATATCCAAACCAGAGTGTCTAAGATGAAGAGCTGGACAGGAACAGGGCCTGACATGGTTCATACGTCCTGGCTAAAGAAGCTAACTGCTGTCCATGAATGCCTGGCAGCACAAATGAACCAACTCCTAACATCGGGGACCCACCCAGAATGGCTAACCCAAGGTCGGACAGTCCTCATTATGAAGGACCCCCAGAGGGGAACGACACCATCAAACTACTGGCCTATAACCTGCTTCAGCACCCCATGAACGCTCGTTTCGGGCATCATAGCGGCCAAAATGAGTAGCCATATGGATCGATACATGAGCAGAACACAGAGAAGCATTGGTAATAACACTCGGGGAGCCAAACACCAGCTACTGGTCGACAGGGCAATCAGGCAAGACTGTAAAACCAGAAGCACCATCCTGTGCAGTGCCTAGATTGACGACAAGAAATCCTTCGACTTGATGCCACACATATGGGTACCGGAGTACCTGGAGCTGTATAACATCAACAGGATCCTAAAAACCTTTATCAAGAAATCAATGGTGCTGAAGACCAACTCAAAAGCCAATTGCATACGTGAACATTAAATATGGCATATTCCAAGGCGATGCCGTGCCCCTGCTGCTATTCTGCATGGGCCTGATCCCCCTCAGTCAGATCATACCCAACAGTGGTTTTGGTTTATAAGTGGAACAACAATCAGTCACCTCCTCTACATGAATGACAGCAAGCTGTGTCTCAAGAATGAGCATGACATCGACTCTCTGATTCACCTCACAAGTATATACAGCAATGACAGCGGAATTTCATTCAGACTAGGTAAGTGCAGGCGAACGATGTCTAGACAAGGGAAGATGATCATAACCGGAGGGAGTGAACTACCTGAGGGCAGCATAACAGATGTGCAGGACAGCTACAAATACCTTGGAATGCCACAGACAAATAGCAACCATGAGGAGGCAGCTCGAAGGGCAGCCACAGCCAAATACCTAAAATGGGTGAGACAGATCTTAAATAGTCAGCTGAATGGCAAGAATAAGATCCAGGACATTAACACCTATGCCCTGCCACATACAATCACATACCCCCCTGGCATAATACCCTGGCCACTGGAAGAGATGCAAGCGACTGATACCAAGACAAGAAAGCTCCTTGCAATGCACAGAGGGTTCCGCTCCAAGTCCAGCATTCTGAGGCTGTACACAAAGTATCACAGGCATATCCAGGAGGAAACAACAGGCCTCAAAGAATACATCAAGAAGAGGGCACACAGGGACTAAATGAATGTCTCAGGCAAGAAAAGCCGAGTAAGGAGAAGGAGCCAGATGGGCTGACATGGAAAGATAAGCTCCTGCATAGCATGTACCACTGACAAATTGAAGAAGTGGCTGACATAAACAAAACATACCAGTGGCTGGAAAAGGCCAGACTGAAAGACAGCACGGAGGCACTAATCATGGCAGCACAAGAACGAGAACCGGCCCGAAACACGAGATCAAGAGAGACCGCATCAGACAGGACCCAAGATGCAGGCTGGGAAAAGAAGCTCCAGAGACAGAGCAGCACATCGCAACCCTCAGGCTCCCAGGCTTCTGGTAGAGGACCAGAGCTCGAATGAGCTATTATATATTACATATCCTGCACGATAGATTTTAATTGGTATTTGATTGTAATGTTTTTTTTACATTTTTGAATTATTTTGTCACACAATATTTGTATTTTATATTTTAATATTTTGCATTTACTATTTTTTTTAATTCACTATTTTTAATTGTTGTACTCATCCCTTACTCTTTTGACAAGTACATTTTTTTCTTACTTCCTGAGCTTGAAAAGTGACATGCGCTGATTTTTTGTATTTTGTAACTTTTTTTAAAATTATTAAATAATTTTGTATTTTTCACATTTTGTATTTTTTGATACTGTACTTTTCTATGTTCTATTTATATTGTAAATTATTTAACGGTGCATTTTGTTTTTCCATTTAACGTATTTTTACCTCTTTTGCTGATGTTTTTCCACTCAATACTTCCTAATATTTGTTTTGCTTTGTAATATAATAGTTTTTTTTGTTTGTTTTTAAACTATTTATGCAAAAAAAAAAAAAAAAAAAAAAATGTTGACACTTTTCATTTCGCCCCTCATTTGTCATTAAGCTCATGAAGAGTTTTCATTTTAGGACGTCTTCACTTGACAGTTAATAAATGATGTTATGTTATTTATTAAAACATTGTCTGTGAAATACATCAAGGCTTTATGCGGGTTTGGTACCGCTGTCAGTACAGTATATTCCTCTACGAAGGGGGTCTGTGTAAAAAGAGCCAGGCCTTTCTTTTAATAAGCTTACGTGCAGCTTGGCACACGTTGTCACTCTTGTGCTTGATCTCTTGGCTGGAGATGTACCTCTCCGTCTTTTTCACCTTTTAACTGCCTGGTTTTAGTCTCTTACCTGTGGAAAGTTAAAGCTAATTGAAAGACGGCTTGATTTGAACCGCCGCCGAAAAGATGATGTCAGTGTAGTGACTGGAGATGTTAATGTGATTAAATAATTATTGTTTTAAAGCGCGCTAGGCTAAGAGGCGTGTTTAAACAGTGACATCCTGACACGGGAGCACCTGGCTGAATGGTCGCCTACGAAGCTAATCCGATCTTCTCCGGCCCTCGGCTAGTTTGAGCCCAAATAAAATAAACAAGGCCCCTAAAAGCTGCCCCGTAAGCCGCCCTCGCATCCGTTGATGTCATAGCGCGCGGTGCGTGGAGCAGGAAGTGCACGCCGTCTAATACGCACGAGCTTGGTGTTGATGTCAACACAAAGTTAAAGCTTTGAAACTAGCTGTCTGATCTTTGGCCTTAATTGAGCACACAAGCGATGTAATTATAGACAATTAGGATAGATAAATGGATGCATGGAAGCAGAGATGGATAGCTAAAGACGAGCGATGGTTGGACAGTCAAAACAGATGAAAAGTCAATGGAGAAAGCAGTAAATGTTTCTTTGCTGACGTCCTGCTTTGGTCATGACCACAAGCCTGTTTAGGCAGGAAACTACAGAGGTATAGCGGTACCTCGACTTACAAGTGAGCCGACTTGCGAGACAACGATGAATGTTTGTTTTTGTTTTTTTGTTGGGTTTTTTTGTCTTGAGTTGCGAGCAAAAGATTTTGAGTTACGAGCGCTAGATGGTGTCAGCAAACTTCACAACGAGCAGCGGTTTGGCAGGTAATGAACAGCTCCTCAAAAAAGAGGCCGTATATTTTGTTTATTGTCACTTCCAGTTGAGGTTTACTGCAAACTAAACATAAAACAAGGATAATTACCTCATACTTTTGCCTTGAGAAAGTCTGCTAGCTTAATGCTAACACACACTGCAAAACCCTATCGAGGGGCTAATTAGATGAGCATTGATCCATCTTTTTTACCGCTAATCCTCGCGAGGGTCGCGGGCTAGCTGGAGTCTATCCCAGCTATCTTCGGGCGGGAGGCAGGGTACACCCTGAACCGGTCGACAGCCAATCGCAGGGCACATAGAAACAAAGAACCATTCGCACTCACATTCACACCTACGGGTAATTTTGAGTCTTTAATTAACCTACTATGCATGTTTTTGGGATGTGGGCGGAAACCGGAGTCCCCGGAGAAAACCCACGCAGGCACGGGGAGAACATGCAAACTCCACACAGGCGGGGCCGGGATTTGAACCCCAGTCCTCAGAACTGTGAGGCAGACGCTCTAACCAGTCGTCCACCGTGCCGCCCACTAACATTGATGTTGGGGTAATTGTAAACTTTTCAACAACTTCAACACATCCAGACAGAGCATACAACAAATTCTCACAGGCATATATTCTTTATCCCCAGCGTTGAACGACTCATAATACTGCAGCTTAGTTGGGAAGCTCTTTTATGTTTCATCATCAAATCTAAGTGTAGCATACTCAGTAGCAGTGCTGGCTTGAATGGCGCCCTGTACGACGCGTCTAGACGGTGTGTGTCCCCCCACTCCCCGGGAGTGAGAGGGGTTAAGGCAACACTTTCTGAATAGTTAACGCCTACTACTGGTGGCTTCCAAGCACTGACATCCATTATTGCTTTGTGCAACTTAACTTCATTGATCAACATCATACACAGTCCAATTGACAATTGGATGGCTAATCACTCATTGAGTCATTATAAAGTGTGTGTGTGCGTGTGTGCGCGTTAGTTCTTCTAATCGGGCGTGCTAATCTGTGCTTAATGCACATGTAGGTCATGGTTTGTCTTCACACGCCACTACACCTCTGCAGAAATGTTTGCAGCAGCTCCATCCAACCATCCATCCATCCATTTTCTTTACTGCTTATCCTTACTAGGGTTGCGGGCTGCTGGAGCCTATCCCAGCTATCTTCGGGCGGGAGGCGGGGTACACCCTGAACCGGTCGCCAGCCAATCGCAGGGCACATAGAAACAAACAACCATTCGCACTCACATTCACACCTACGGGCAATTTAGAGTTTTCAATCAACCTACCATGCATGTTTTTGGGATGTGGGAGGAAACCGGAGTGGCGGGATTTGAACCCTGGTCCCCAGAACTGTGAGGCAGATGTGCTAACCAGTGCAGAAGCTCTTTTATTGGAATCATCACAGACTTATTTATTGCAGGCAGGAGGGCTCATGGGAAATGCAGGGTTTAGCGTTAGGGCCTGTTGGCTTTCATCAGCCGTTCACACGACAGCTTCAAACGCACCATAACGTCCTCTTGTGGTGTCAACTATGCATACAACTCACAATGAACTCAATTCCATTTTTATGCAGGAGTATGATTTATTTTATTTTTTATTTTTTACTATAGTGTACATTACAAAACAATCTTAGCGGATTAATATTAATGTAATAAACGCACACAATTTACAATGAACTATTCCATTCATTTATTTTCTAATTATTGATGAGTGAAGGTGTAAATTTGAGGTTGTTTTTAAATTTTTAATTATTCATTTTTTTATTCTTAATGTTATTTCTTATTTTTAATTTGTTATTTGTTTTTCATTGTTTATTTTTGATTGGAAAAAAACTGAACTCAATGACCACAACTTGTACTATCCCAATGTAGAAAAATAGAAATAAATTATTTTGTATTCCTTTTATTTAAATTTTTCAATTCCTTTTCAAGATATATTTTTACATTTATTTTTGAATGTCAAAATGTTGAAAGTAATATTTTACTTATATATTATTTTATTTTGTTGAATGTCTATTTAGTTTGTACTTTGAAAAAATATTTTTTACTTTTATTTAAAATTGAATTTTAAATAATAATTTTAGTTCCTGTTATTTAGTTTGTATTTTTAGTTCATTTTTATTATATATTTTTACATTTCATGTCTAATGTTTTGATTTTAAACTTTTGAAACTAAAATTGTGCTTTGACCATGTTTTATTTTGTTAAATGTTTATTTGTTCATTTGAAATTCAAAATGTTTCTGTATTTTATATGTTTTGCATTTTATCAGAATTTTATTTTTTATCAGAATTTGAATTTGTAATTGTTTTACATTTTTATTTTAGTCTTTATTTTTATTTTTTATTTCTTTAGTTTTAATATTTTTTTCTATCTTCCTTTTTTTTTTGCTTCCTTTGTTTGATTATTTTCATTTTGTTGTTTATTTTTCAGGCAAAAAAAACCCCCAAAAACGCTCGTGTTGGTGCATGACCTGCCTTGAAAACAGTACTTTGTACAAACAAACGTCACACTCACTCATTGCCCGCAGAGCTTATTGCATTGTGATGAAAGAGGGCGGCAGAGGAAGAGGAGGAAGGTTAACGTGCGGCAAGAGGAAGAGTTGAGAGCTTAAAAAGCTTGCCGAGGAGGGTGGAGCAGGAGGAGGATGCGGTTGCCTGGAAACAGCAGAGTGGAAACCTCCATACTGGCCAGCGCATGAGCGCGTTTTAAAAATAAACACGCTGGCTAACAAATAAAAGGAACGTGACGAAGAGGAGAAGGGAGAAACGTGCTATCCTGGAGGCACTTGCATTCTAAAGAGGAGGCAGGTTTGATTACATAAGCAGCATACGGATGACATCAGCAGGATTAGAAGGGGCGCGGCTTCAGCAGAGGGGACAGTCCGCAGAGGTAAAAAGCACAGGATTATTTTTCATGTTTTGGTTTTGTTTTGATTTGTCCAAAAACAAGATGGATTTGAAAGCGCGGCGTTCCCACTCCTGAAAGGACCGCGGCGCTCCCAGAGGCTCTCCTCCGCCGGACGGGGGATGCTCAGCCGTCTTTGAAGGCGCATCGTCGTCCTCGCATCACGCCGACGCTCCTCTGATGTGAGTGCGCGCACGCAGCCTGCCTTTGCTCTGATGACATTGTCGTCTTTGAGTAGGAAATTGTACATGTCGTCGAAAATTTTCTTTGCCGGTGTTGCTTTCCACCATGGAGTCTGTCCCGCCTGACGTCAGGTAAGAGGCGCGGGTGCGCCCTGGATTGATCACCTGTCAATCACACCACAAAGATGATTCCTAAACATCAAAGACGATCAAGACTACTTTTTTTTGTGTTAACTTTGAAGGCCATTTAATGTTTTTGCAGACAACTAAAATGATTAAAGCCTTCAACGCATCTAGCGTACGTGTTTTCGAAAACATCAATAGCAATGAAGTAACATATTTGTAAGCAAGAGGTTTCAGTGAAAGCAACATCATTTTGGTAAACATCAAAGATGTTCAAGAGTCTTCCTTACAGCTAATGTACATTTTCGGAAACATTGGACCTATTTAGAATCTTATAAGAAGCTAACACATTTTCATAAACATCAAAGACAATTTCGTTTTTGATTATGCTAACGTACATTTGGTTTAATATCAAAATACAAGACAATATAGTCTTCAATGACGCAATACACTTACATATTTGTGAATATATAAGATGATTGAGGTCATATAAAGCTCGTGTACGTTTTAACCAACAAGAACGTCATTGAAGTCTTCAGGAAAGCTAACAATTTACTACGTGATTTTTATTCTTATTTGACCCGAGCACGCATGTTTACGTAAACTTGAAAGACGACTGAGTCTCCAATGAAGCTATTGTAACATTACAGACTTTAAGAGTTGGGAAATGTGGTACGCTAATGTACGTTTTTATGAATATTAAAAACTTAAAAAGATTCTTCTGTGAAGCTAACATACATTTACAGAAAACACGAGAATTTATCTATTTCGGGAAAGCTAACGTACATTTTTGTAAAATTCATAGATAACCTTGAGTCTTCAACTTCTGTTTCGCCTTTGTCCCCCCAACGCCTTTTGCTCGGAAATCTAATTCGCCGCCGCCATTTTGAATCTGATCACAACAACGCGGGCAGCGTATTGTAGCCAGAAGGCCTTTTAGTTTCTCCTAATGTGTGTGTCATACATCATTGCCAAACCAGCGAACAAATGGACTGTATAACTCTGCAGGCGAGGACCCCCCCCCCCCTCCTCCCACCCCTCCTATATGCACGTTATTGACACACGTGATCTCTGAGTGCATGATCGCCATATTGTGACCTATATAGTTGAATATCAAAGAGACATAGAGAGTAATTTCATAGACATATACAGGTGAGTATCACAAATGTAGTCTAATATCAAAGACATACTGTATATAGACAAATAGTTCAATGTCCACAAATGTAGTCTAATATCAAAGTCATAGTCTAATAGAAAATATAGTTAAATATCGTAGACATAAAAACTCGTATCAAAGACAAATATAGTTGAATATCACAAATGTAGTTCACTTATGAAAGACACATTTATTCCAATATAGTCTTAATATCTAAGACACATATACAGATCTATAATATAAACTGTAGTCTAAATCAAAGACACATTCCAAAATAGTCTAATATTGAGATTGAGATTCCAAAGAGTCAAAAATCACCCGAAAACAAATGCTTTTGACAAGGGAATGTCATTGATCTTGATTTT
The DNA here is from genome assembly GCF_024500275.1 of Phycodurus eques. Taxonomy (NCBI): domain Eukaryota; kingdom Metazoa; phylum Chordata; class Actinopteri; order Syngnathiformes; family Syngnathidae; genus Phycodurus; species Phycodurus eques. The sequence continues at coordinate 19,325,546 of NC_084537.1, forward strand.
GTGCTGCTCTTCGAGTCTTTTTAAGAACTACAATATATAAATAAGCTTGACTAGACTTGGTAAAACGTAGTCTAATATCAAAAATATAGCCTAATATCAAACGTATCAAAGTTTAGCCTCAGATGAGTCTGGTGGAAGTACTCGACGCCATGCATGTCCAAGGGCTCTCCAAATGACCTTGGGACTTCAAAGTCAACTTGATGTGCACTGCTCTCCCCAAAAAATGATAAAGCAGCTTCGGAAAATGACATTGATTATCGGAGCACGCCGTTTTGTGTCTTTTTCACCCCCCAGCGAGCTGATTCCTGACCAACCTCCTCCATACGCCATGGGGACTGCAGAGGCCACTTTACGCATGGACAACATGGAGGTGAAGGATGAGTGGCAGGACGAGGATTTCCCCAGGTCACAGCTTATATTTGGGGAAATAAAATTTGTATTATAATGATGCATTGGGCATTGATACATATACTGCAGTATATTTTTAACTTCTGGAATTGCTGCACCATATGTATTTTTTGTAGTACAAGTGTTCTTAAACTTGTGTATCTACTACACAGGCCTCTACCAGAAGATGGCGATTCCACGTGTGGCCTCACAGACAACAGAAACAGTAATGCGAACTATTGACACGCTTTCATACGTTTTTATGTTTTCATGTAACGTTAACCTTCTTGGCTTCTCGGCTTCTTGGCTTAGATGCCCCCAGTAGTCTGAATGTGGGCGGGTCAGCCAGGGACCAGTCCAAGCGGCGCACGCTGACCGCCCCCGACATGAACCTGTCGCTGGAGCACAGCGAGGGCTCGCTGCTCTCCGACGACCTGGACATCAACGTAGACGACATCGAGACCCCCGACGACGCCGACTCGTTGGACTTCGCCAATAACGGCAACGAACTGGAGTGGGAAGGTGAGTGGACACTTCGTCACGACACCGCGTGCTAATGACGTCAAAGAGTCGAATATCAAAGACACAATAGTCTCAATATCAAAGACGAATATCTTATATTTTGATATTGCACATATGTATTAGAAATACAGTAATAGCAAAGACGCTTGTCTTCAAATCAGACACATAGTCTATCACGGTAAAATAACGTAATCTCAAAAACAAATATCTAATAGGTGATATCAAAGACACGTGTTGCATAATATAAACAAATATAGTCTTAAGAAAAAAATGATCGCAAAGACAGTCTAAGACAAACATAGCCTGAGATCAAAATACAGTGTATCAATGCGTAATAGCAGAAATGGTCCAATGTCAAAGACATTATCGTCTAAGATCCAATATGAAATACATCAGAAATAATTTAATTTCAAAAACAAATCATCCAATATCAAGGTCTATCATCAGATAATATAAAATTGTGCGTTTCAAAAGATAATGCTAAAACTAAAGTCTAATATAAAAGACAGTATTACATATACAATTAACACTGTTTGTAATGTGAGTAATTACTATTCTTATTGTTTTATTTTTAATTTGGATGTTTTTCATTTTTTTCAATTAAAATAAACATTACAATTTTAAAAATAATTGAGTTTTTTTAATTTAGATTGTTGATGTTTGCATTTCATTATTACGCATTTTGTAATCGAGTTTTTACCATTCGATTTTTTTTTTTTTTTAGCCAAATACCAAAGGCATATACGTGTAAATATAGACAAATATAGTCTAATAGCACAAATACAAACACAATAAAAAATTGTAATACATCTCTATGGTGTATTGTCAAGGTCTGACTTTCCAACGACCATAGCGCTTCCCGTTTGTATCCAGACGACACCCCGGTGGCCAGCGCCAAGCGTCTCCCGGGCGAAGGCGAGGAGGAGCGCGACTCGTCGGGCCGCCTGTGGAGAACGGTCATCGTGGGCGACCAGGAGCAGCGCATCGACATGCAGGTCATCAGGCCGTACCTCAGGGTGGTGACCCACGGAGGTGAGTTGCCATGACGCCAGAACGCCTCGCCGTGTCACTCGATGTCTCTCAGGAAGCGGCGATGGGATTCGTATCCACCGTATGTCATAACATACATTTGCCGTCCGTTGAAAACTCCTCCCCCTGTGACACAGTACCATTTACTCCCATTTTGATTCACTCCAATTACTTTACAGCTGATCTGATTCTTTCCAATTATGATATGAGACACTCGTACTATGATCAAATTCACTCCAATTATGATGAATACGAAACGATTCACTTCAATCGTGTTGTGATATGGTACGACTCCAATCACAAATAATATGTTTCACTCCAATTTTGAAACAATTTGATACAATACATATGCAATTGTGATACAGTACCAACTACAACTAGGGTATAATTCACTCAAATTACTTTACGATATGCATCACTTCGGCGGCACGGCGGTCGACTGGTTAGAGGGTCTGCCTCACAGTTCTGAGGACCCGGGTTCAATCCCCGGCCCCGCCTGTGTGGCGTTTGCATGTTGTCCCCGTGCCTGCGTGGGTTTTCTCCGGCCACTCCGGTTTCCTCCCACATCCCAAAAACATGCGTGGTATGATTCATCCATTTGCAATATGATACAATTCACCTCAATTATGATTCATTTTATATGTTTCCCTCCAATTACAATACAATTTACTCCAATTACGATACAGTACGAATCACTCCTATATGACACGATATGATATGATACACTCTTAACTGCGATATATGATTTACTCCAATTACGCTATGATAAAACTCACTCCAATTGCGATACATTCTCTCACATTAGCAAAATGATTCGCTCCAGTTACGATACAATTCACTCCGATTACAATACCATTCACTCCAATTACGATACAATTCACTCCAATTACAATGTGATGCAATACAACTCATTCCGGTTAGGATACCTTATATCCCAATCATGAGGCAATACAACCCACTCCAGGAACAACGCAATAGGACGCTACAGTAAATGACTACTTAGCCCTATCTAGTGCAAATAAATAAATAATGTCCCAACCGAACTGTAGTCTTAGACTAAACGGCATCTTTGACAGAGAATAAATAGCAATGGCATGATACTGATCCACTTTCATCTCCCCAATTCAGGCTACTACGGGGAAGGCCTGAATGCCATCATCGTGTTCGCAGCCTGCTATCTCCCAGACAGCAGTTGTGACGACTACTCATACATCATGGAGAACCTCTTCTTGTGAGTACTTTGGGTACTTACTAGTACTTACTTAACGCTCACACTCGGCTTTTGTTCGCGCACTTGTATGTGTGCGCATGCTTGTGCGTGTCCAGGTATGTGGTGAGCAGCTTGGAGCTGCTGGTGGCCGACGACTACATGATCGTCTACCTGAACGGAGCCACGCCCCGCAGGAAGATGCCCGGCATCGGCTGGCTCAAGAAATGCTACCAGATGATTGACAGGAAGTAAGACTCTTGAAACTTCAAACGGTGAAATGACGCTGAAATTTGAAAAAATAAATAAATGAAATGTCATTGCAGATTGAGGAAGAATCTCAAGTGTCTTATCATTGTTCACCCAACGTGGTTCATCCGGACCATCCTGGCCATCTCCAGGCCGTTCATCAGGTCAGTGACATGATCAAATTAAAAATATTTTAAAAAACATGTTTTCAGTCATTGGGTCCTCATATTTGAGTATATTGACCAATAATATGGGAAGCACTCACCAAGACCTTTCATTTGAGGTATGACTTGAAATGGTTTGTTCCAAATTGATTTGGAACTTATTGCTATGGAACTTTGTACTTTCAACAGGTGCAGGTTGGAATTGTGGCTACTGTGAAAAAAAAGAACAACATTGCATTTTTTTATTTTTGGCACCTTTGAAAGGGTTATACATCATACAATAAATTAAATGAATAATAAACTGTTGTATAATGTACTTATGGTAAGATAATAAATGAAAGGCTTCTGACAAAACAATAAACATACGATAACAAAAATAACATAATAATGAATATATTAACTCACTTCGGAGAAAATAAGTAAAACACAATTATAGGAACATGACTGAGTAGCGCCCCAGTTTGTTAAAATGTGTTTGAAAAAGTAGTAACAAAACCATTGAATGAAGTCATTGTTATTACAATGTAAGTACGTATTTATTAAGCATAAAGAAATAAAAGATAAAAAAAAAATGTGTGGGAGGCTCCAAATAATAGGAACAACTCTTAGTAGATCCTAACTTTTGGAATCGTGACGATATCAATGAAATTACAATTATTGTAAGATAATAATTACTTCATTATTATTATTATTAAAGGCTTCTGAGGAAAAATCTAACTTGAATTGTGTGTATTACTAATTTTAAAAACATGACAATTATAGTGAATCCCGCTAAAAATCAAATAAATGTGTTTTGCGTGATCACTCTTTTTCTTTAAAAAAATGGTCCACATCTTATAAATTCTGCCAAAGTATGTAAACGTACGAGCACAGCTGGAGAAAATAATTGAACCAGTATAATATGTGATCACATTTCTTGAGCACGTCTATCTGCGTCGCAGCGTGAAGTTCCTGGACAAGGTCCGCTACGTGCACACGCTGGACGAGCTGAGCTTGCTCATCCCCATGGAGCACGTGCAGGTGCCCGAGTGCGTGCTGCAGTGAGTAGCCTTGCACTGCCGCCGCCACCCCATAATACAAAAAAACCACAGCAATTGCATCAGTTATGTAATGCTGATTTTGACACGTTTGTCCATTCCAACTCTTGTTCAGGTACGATGACGAGAAGGTCAAAGCCAGGTGAGTGACGGCGCAATGATGCTATTTAAGAACGTAAGGAAACATCTTCTGTCGTCAATATTTTTTTATTGAAAGTTTTGTTTTCTCTGGAGACTTAAATTATAACAATTACCATTTAATTTGTGTTATATTATGTATTCTAAGAAGCCTTTAATAATTAACAACGTTTTTTGTTATTGTTGTTGTTATGAAGCTTTTAAGAGTGTTTATTTGTGTCCAGACAGGAGCAAGAGCAGCAAAACGCCAACTTGCCGCCGCCTAAAGAAAGGTGACCTCATGCTGCACCGTGTACTCGCCCACACGCACGTTTTGATTTGTCAGTCAAAACAGCGGTTACCAAGGAAACTGAAGATCATTTGGTTAACTTAATTTTATGCTTCTACGACAGTTAAGATGAAGACGTTTCAAATATGAATTGACACCATTGTCTGTACAGTTGCTAAAGGTTTTCTTGACGGTGACGGTTTGACCCAGGAACAGATAATTATTGTCTTGGTCCTGTTGACTCAGACGTGCTCTAACCTCCTTCCAGGCCGAAGCCGACGATGGCCGAGATCGGGCGCGACGTCTGACATTCAAAGGTAAGCGTTGGCGGGACGCCAGGCTGTTTTGTATTGTCATTGGCATTGTGTGTTGGCATTAAGCTAGAAAAAAATACCTTACATGAAAGTTTAAAAAAGTACCAAACATGAAAAGTAAAAAAACGTACTGTACTGATTTTTTTAAAAATAATAATAATAATAATAAACAGACTTTATGCATAGATACAATAGTCAATTCTCATATGTTTGATGGTATTTCATGTTTAAGATGATTTTATTTGCATTTAATTCACTGATTCTTTTTCATACCACTAGAGGGAGCCTACGTTCCACTTGCGGGACTCGAGTCATACCGCGCTTTTGAGAATCGCTGCCATAGAGAGTGCCGGAATGTCAGGAAAGGCTCTGGCCACAGTGGCCCTGCTGCGATTTGTTACAGTCGCTGGGGAAATAGAGCAGCTGTGAGGTGCTATGACACCAAACTCGCACCTTTTGACAAGGCACGCCAACCCTGAGCTTGTGCATGTCACGTCTCCACTAACTTTGACCTCAAGAATAATATACATTACAATGCAATTCGATAGATGATATTACCGTCCATTTCTTAGCGGGCCGCAGCCACACTTGTACCAAAAGACGTAGCAGTTAAAATTTCTCACTTGTAGGGAATTGCAGTTTTTATGAAGGATTAACTGTATTTTGCTTTGTCTTTGCCTTTTTTGTGACACTTGTACCAAAAGACACTTCTAGTCCAGTTAATGACGGTTTTATGAACATGAAAGGATTAACTATGCACGTTTTGTTGCCTTTTCTTTGACTTTACTTAACATGTGCTAAGTCACATCCCAGCTCAGTGGGTGTGTCACATGATCCCCACACCTCATATTCCCAGAGGACGCCAGCGTTACGTAAAGTGCAGCTGCTAATCTTTTTCAGTCGTCCTGTATGCGACCGATGGCTTCTATTTTTAACAACGAGCCCTCCGGCCAACCCAGGCGGGTCAAATTGATCCGTGTCGCACTTGGTGTCCCGAAATGGGAGGAAATATGCACCGCGCTCGTCCCGCCATTCGGGAGCGCTCCTTACGACGGATCTCATCAGCCTTCAGCTGGTCTGGAAACGCTCGACAGGGTTCAAGCCAGGGAAGAAGCGCTGACACACTTTCACTCAAGTCATAGCCAACATTTCATACGATCCCATTTCAGCTCGACTGATACTGTGACGACGACATTTCGGAATATTTATTCACAATTAACCTGAGGGAACTGCATTCTACTGTCAACCGTCAATCAAATACCACAGCTACGACCTTGTAAAAACATCTTTCTCATCACCCCGCTTGTCCTTTTTTTGAATGCAATTGTATTTGGCGTCAATTATCCGCTGATTTTCGCACTGGGTCTTTAAAGATGTGTGATGAGGGATTCAAAAAAAAATATATATGGAGCAAATCAATCCCTCAAATCTTCATATTCTAGTTAATATTAGTAGTTTTAGAGCAGGAGTACTCAAATACAAATCTTCAAGGCCCACTAAGAAATTTGTCAGTGAGTCAAAAGTTTCCATTTATTCAGGCCCATCAGGCCAAATGCAGATACTGTAACATTCAGAACAAAATGTTGTTTTCATTCGGAACAAAAAACTAAAAACTTAACCACAATGTCGTTTCCATTTTGACGCACGTACGTCATCAGTTGAGACACGGATTTGACTAAAAATGGAACTTCCAAAATGTTTTCACGTTTTCCACAAGGCGATTGATTAAAAGTGTGTTATTGTTCGGTGGCCGAGACAGGTCACAACAATTGCGAACGCCACAACAGGCGCAAACAATGGTACTTTTCTTGTCATTTAATGTCATTTGTTGGGGTCAGAAAAACAATGATATAGCAAATTATCACCTTAAAACTCTGAGGGAACCGCATGGACTCGTTAGTATAATTGCCTCCACTGCATAACACCACTAGGGGTATAATTTCATATTGCCTGATATAAAACCTGACACTGACTGACAGTTTCTTTGTTTTTAACTTGCAAACAACATTGATTGACATTCTCTGGTCATTTTTATATGGGGATTGTGCTGGGGTGTTTCAACCAGTCCCCAATTTGTCTTGTTTTCTCAATTTTGTCTTGATATAACATTGGAAACTAACTCAATTTTGTGTGTTTGTATTGCAGAGCTTTCAATGGTGACGATTACTCGAGATGGCACGGCCTGACTGGATGTGAAACACGCAAGACAATCATTTGTCACACACATACCGTCAAGTATATGGTCTATATACTTCATGCAAGTTTCTACTGAAAAGCTTTACTCTCTTCGTTCGTGTTACGGGAATGTGTACATATATTTTTTTTTTGAGGGGGAAAAAAGAGGGGTCTTACATATTTTGTTATTGTAAATGCCATGTGGTGACATATTTTGTTGTTATAAAATGCCATGTGGTTGATTCATGTGCAATAATGGAATACATTTTGGGACCCTCTGTGGACGATGCAAAGGTGGCATGCTTGTTGATGTTTTGTGTTTTCTGTCATTTATGCGTTGTTTTCGCCAGATGGAAATCGACAACAAATGAGGCCAATTCAAAGATGATAATCATTTTTTATAAAAAATGTGACATCCTGTTTGTTATACTAGAAAGGGCCCTAAGTAAAGAAAGAATAAACAAGCTTGTCATGCCGCACGTTTTGTAATCGTTTACTTCCCTCGATACAACCTTGACCCGCCGGTACTTGACCTCATTTCCAGAATGTTTTTGACGTTTCCGGGTCAAAGTTATAAAACACCTACACACACAAGGACACTGTTGTTAGGATGCGTTACCTGACAGTCCCGTGACTGACTTATTACACCTTTATTCGTCTTGAAATGAATGTTTTACTGTCACCATTAGCACAACATAGCCACATTCACATTCGTTATTCATGCTTTGGGTTATTTTCTGAGTAAGCAACACGAGCCAGGTTGATGAGCTTGAATACTAAACGCTAAACTTAGGATATAAATGAACAAGGTCCAAATGAACAAGGTCCAAACGAGACAGATTTGGACAGTTAAATTAGACTAAAATAATGTAAGTAATTTAAGTGCGTAATTAAGTAATTTGGCTTTCCTTTTTGGTTATGATTTAAGTTAAAGCTATTAGTTGCTATCGATGACGTTGTTTCCCCAGTAATTCCAGACAAGGATCAAGTATGTGCGACAACGTTAACCCTAACCCGACCCCAACCCTAACCACCAACCCTTACCCCAAACACTAAACCCCAACCACTGCTACAACCCTAATCCTAACCCAAAACCAAACCCTACTCAAATCCCAATACTGAGTAACTGCCACAGTGCATATGCAGTATATACACACATATACACATTTGTAATCAAGTGTGGGAGCAATATTCACTTGACAAATACATGTGACAGATAAGATTTCCAGTCATTTCTAACCATAAACACAACAAACATGAGCTACAGTACGTGCCGCTCGTAGTTAGTCAGCAACTCTTGAGTTGCGGGAGACTTTTTTTTATGACCCCTTACGGGGCATGACTTGCCTGGGCCACCAGTCACATGGCGCGCCGCCACGCAAACCGACCGGTTGCATCAGAAATATGTGTGACGTCCAGTGAGCTAAATATAGCGCCATAAAAGCGCCACCGTGGTTTTCCCCTTGAAAACTCCCTAACTCTTTTGATTCACTTGAAGAGGTACATTGAGGAGCACTTCCTAAAATACGCTCCATGTTGGCAACTTGGCATCGAAGCACTGTTTTAAGAAGCTTCCGAGGTGCCACATTCTTGCCCCCCGCCCCACCCTTCCTGTCAGGTGGAAACATTTCTTGGCCTTGCATGCAAATGGGACCCTACCTCCTCCAGGAGAAGCGATCTGATTGGTGCTCTGGGCAGCTCTCATCCTTTAAATAGTCCATGCTGAGATTGTCTATCAATGAAGTAGTAAAAGGGGGGAACGGTTGAAGTCCTAGAGGGAGGAGAAAGCTTTGAGAGAGATTTAGCATAGTGGGGTTCCCCTTCTTTTAGTTACTGATTTCAAAAAAAAGGCGACCAACATGAAATTCATCATTGGCATTGGCGGGTGAGTATAAGTTTGACCGACTCTACACGTCTTTACACTTCTTCTTTTACACGCCAAGTCATTTCAGATTGTCCATTCCACAGAGTGACCAACGGTGGCAAGACCACCCTGACTAACAGACTGCTTAGGACGTTGCCCAACTGCTGTGTTGTGCATCAGGATGACTTTTTCAAGGTAAGAGTTGATGGCGATGAAGGTATGCTACAGTGATTGCACTTGAGGACACAAACTTAAAATTTTGTCCTGTCATGGCACTATCCTAGTAACACAAGCGACTGATTGTCTCCTGGACAGCCAATCATCAAGGCCGAGCGTCCCCTCGTGAATTCCCAAAAAACGTTTTGATCTTCAATTGGTTATGAACACAACTGTAGAGTTGTTGTTGCTGTTTTTTACCGTGCGCTTTGTTGAAACTGGCGACTGATCCAGGGTGTCATCTGTCTTTCACTCGCAGTCGGCTGGGATAGCCACCAGCGGTAGAATCGGTAGAAATTGGATGGACCAAAATGATGAGGGGATTCTACAGACCAGGTATCTTGCAGCAAAAGAAGGATGGCTTCCAAATATTTCAATGGGTTAGCCGTTGGATCATGTGTACCAGGTATCTTACAGAACAGAAAAGCAAAAGTGGGACAAGATGAAAAGTTTTGGGGGAGGTTCATTCGGCAGATGCTATGAACCAGGTATCTCAAAACACTACGATGAAAAGTTTCAGCAAGGGTCACTGATAGCATAGCAGTGCACATGGCTGATTCTCGCTCAGTGACTGGAGGTGAATGTAACATATCCAAGGACTTGTCCGCGGGATAAGTGGTAGAAAATGGAAGGACATTTCGTTCATGTTCCACCTCATATCCTGTTCAGCGTCTATCCCAGATGGCTGGGGGCAAAAGGCAGACCACACCCTGGATCTGGCCACAGTCAATCGCAAGGCATGTGGACAGACACACAATCACGCTGACCTACAGTAACTGACTGGGAATCCGCCGTGTCTACCACTACACTCTCAGTGACCCCTGATCCAAAAGATCAAATGAATAAACCCCCAAATTTGTCTCATCCCGTTTTACATCTCCATCCTGCGAGAGACACAATCATTGGGATTTGTTGAATTAATCCCCTGAAATGTTTTTGACTCCCCCTTTTCGAGTTCTCTTCTGTGAGATATCTAAAATCTGATACCCCTCTTTTGCTTTACCATACTATTAGATACCTAGTTCCTAGGATCCACCAAATTAACCTCTCAAAAACTTTTTATTTGGTCAATTTATTCCCCCGTGCTGTGAGATATCTTGTCTGTTTGACAGATTAAACCCCCAACTGTTTTTGCCTCATCCTTGTTTTGGTCCACAGGATCTTCCAAATTAAGCCCCGAATGTCTCGTCGCTTTCACGAGCTAGATAACTGGTCTGCAGAGCCTTCAAATGAACCCCTGAAATACGTGGGACTTTTAATGAATACACGCCAAATGTTGATGTCCTATCCCTCTTTTGCTTTACCAGTCTATGAGATACCCGATCCATAAGATCCGCCAAATTAACCCTTCAAAACATTTGATCTTGACTCATCCCTCTTCTGCTATGAGACACCTTGTACGCAGGATTAAAAGGATGAACCCCCACAGCGTTTTTGTCCTGTCCCTCTTGCAATCTTTTCAAGCATCATTGCTCTGGAGCGTGACCATGCTGCTAAATGTGCTAAACTATCCCATACGAATCCAACCAAAATAATGCCCTCAAAGATCGTGCACTGTTTTGGGTGGAGACGGGTCCTTGACTTGCCCTGTCCAGGTGTGATCAGCTGCGACGGGTTACTAGGTTGCAGCAATGTTTCACTGGTGACTGTTATTTCAGAAACCCGATCAAATAGAAGTCGGGGAGGACGGCTTTAGACAGTGGGATGGTAAGAATGGATTTTCGCGTAGGAAAACCATATGCAGTAATGTACTTTTCCTTTCCTGCACATTTCCCTTTTTTTGGTTTGGTAACCAACCAATCCTAAACCTAAAAACAATAAATTCACACGGTGTTCCATGTGAATGCCAGAGACGTTTACTAACAGTGACTAATGTGTGTTAACAGCACATCGGTGAGGTGCGAAGTGCTTAAACCGGCATTTGTTACTCTTTTTTTCCCCCTGCCAGTCATCTCTGCCCTGGACATGGAGGCCATGGTCAGCACGGTGAAAGGCTGGCAGGAGAACCCGGTCAAGTTTGCCCGCTCCCATGGCGTCAGCCTGTCACCCGAAGCCGAGGAATGCAGCTCGGACCAGAATGGGATCCATATTCTCATCGTGGAGGGCTTCCTCATCTACAACTACAAGTGGGTAACCCTCCTGCCGGCATGTCATTTGTCACCTCCAGACATCAAGGCTCGTCATAACAGGATCTCATCTCTCTGCAGGCCTCTCATCGACATCTACGACAGGTGTTTCTACATGTCCCTTCCTTATGAGGAGTGCAAGACAAGGAGAAGGTACCGTACTCTCTCTTCATCGTCACAACAACTGTCACCGTGACGACAGTCTTCTAATACGGTTCTGATTTCTGTCTCCGCAGTACGAGAACGTACACCGTTCCCGACCCTCCCGGTCTGTTCGATGGCCACGTCTGGCCCATGTATCTGAAGCACCGCAAACAAATGGAGAGCCAGTGTGACAGAATAGGTACGTTAAGACCAGCAATGGTGAGGTAGCAACTCCCTTTGAAAAAAAAAAAAAAAAAAAAAAAAAAAAAAACGACATCGTTGGGAATTTTCTTAAACTAGCCCGCTTATCTAGCCTAACCAATGGATAGCATAGATCAGTCTGTTAGGTTAACCAGGTCCTAAGGTACCCTGCCTCCTAAATTAGCTTAGCTCCTGAGTTAGCCTTACTGCTAAACAAGGCTAATCATTGTACTAAAACTATGTCAAACAAAAAACAAGTCAATTTAGAAATAAGCGAACATGCTAGCTCTGTAATTAAATTACTGGGCAATGTATACCATAACCCTACTAAAGATAGCCTAGCTACGAAGATTAGCTACTTACGGAACAGAAAAGAATAGCCTGCTAATTTAGCCTCACTGCTAAACTAACTTGTCTAATTGGCCAAAAGGACATGGCTAAACTTTTTATATACAGGAACAAGCTATGTAACTAAACTACTGCACAATATAAGCTAGCCTACTTACTGGACAGAAAAAAATAGACTGCTATGTCCGCCTGCCTGCTAAACTAGCTTAGCTAATAGCACAAAAAAAGAAAACTAATCATAAGAAAAACTAGGCCAAACTTCAGATACAAAAGAACATGCTACATAACAATACCAATGGACAAGCGACCCTACCTACTAAAGCTAGTCTGGCTGCAAAGATTAGCTAATTACTTGACAGAAAATAATAGGTTGCTAAATTAGCCTGAGGGGTACACCAAGCTAATCACTGGACTGAAAAGAACAAACCCAAAACCAACAATGTAGAGTCCAAGTGATTAATAATGTGACTTTGCTAGTTGGCAGGTTCAGAAACATAGACATACCGAATGTGTTTTTTTTCTCTCCTTTGGTTTTGTAGCCATTTGTTGCTTGGCAGATTCAAAAGGACCGACTTTTTGGAATGACAATTTTATTGCTTTGCCCCCACGACACTTCCTCGCTTGCACCGAATGCAAAATTAACTAGTTTGCAGCCTTTTTGACGTCCGAAAAGATGACTAACCACGAACTATTCCTGTTTAGATTACCTCGATGGAATGATGGCGAAAGACGACATTTATTCTGTCGTGTTTGAGAGAATCCAGAATGCCCTTCTCAACAACTCATAGGTACATTCATTATGATTATAATTGTTATTTTGATGGTAATTGTGATTCTTGTGTATTCTTTTCATTTTAATTTTTTGTTAAAATATTTATCACTGATATCTGCTTTTGTCTCTTCACAGCAGGACACCGGCCGGGAGGATCTTGTGTATAGATAATGTAAATAACGACGACCATGTACGCCTTGTAGGATGTGTAAATAGTTGTGCTGAGCAGCACACATCGTCTTTTGTATCATTGTCCCGAAAAGAGAAAAAGCCACCCGCGCTTTGGCCCGGGTTGAATGAACATCACAATCACATAAAGTCAACAAAAGAATACAGTCTGTTTCCTGTTGTCTTTTTCACCTAGTAGCACTCACGTTTTATGAGATTACAGATGAGATCAATTGAAACGACATAAACCTTTATAATATGATATGAATGACTCCAGGGGGCGGGGGGGGGAAATGAGATAAGTGTGACCTTCTATTGTTTTTTTTTTTGTTTGTTTGCTACATTTTGACTGCATTAAAAGAGGCCCCACTGCTTTGAAACGCCTGCAAATGTTTTAAATCACTAAAATTACTGAAGTTACGTACGTTTCCTTGAGTTGGACCTTGAATGCAACATAATATATAACACATTAATATTATATGGCACTTTGTCATGCAAAAATGCACACAAATAACACAGCTTCAATAGATATGTAATAGTTGTTAGTGAATTTTAGTATCTCTCTTAACATGATTACAAACCTAGAACAGATCTTTTTCTAAATGTAAATATATATGTACATATGTTGACCTGGCAGCGACGTCACTGAGATAAACGGACCGCAAAAATATGATATAAATTATACAGTACTTTTCTTTGCAAACATCATTTAATTTATTATATTGATGATATAGTATTGTATAATATATATTATAAATATATAATATATTCAAAATAAATGTTAAAAATGTTGGTTTTGTCTTGGCTCATCAAGGTAATTTTAATATCTCACAGGGACAACACAAGTAAATATAAAGTGCAGCTTCTAAATGGTGATCTTATTTATTAAGATGAAAAAAGAAAATCCAAACCTATCTGGCGTTATGTGAAAAAGAAAATGCCCTCTTGCTAAATTATGAGCTCACTGTGATTGACCACCGTATTTTGAAAGATAATTTCAAATTCGCTGGCCGCACCCTGACCCGATTCCCACCAGATTTGTTGCATCAAGAAAACACTTAAATAGTATGAGTCACAAAAAGTGAGGTAGACCACAAGAAAATAAACGTGGCATCCCACAATCCAAACAAATTCAAGAACAAATGAGAAAAAAAAGTGATTGAAATCTTATCGCACTGGAAAACATTGCAAAGCCGTTTGCAAGGCTTGGGGACTGCAGCGAACCATGGTAAGAGCCATCATCCACAAATGGAGAAAACTGCAAACAGTACTGAACCTTCCCAGAAGTGGTCGACCAATCAATATTACTCAAGAGTGCAACGACCACTCATCCAGGAGGTCACGAATTTAGAACAACATTTAGAGAACTGCGGGCCTCACTGGTCTCAGTTAAGGTCAGTGTTCATGACTCAACCATAAGAAAGAACACAAAAGCTTATCTCGTGTTTGCCAAAAACCAAAAGATGTTTGTAGAAATACACTGCTAAAAAAAAAAAAAGGGAATACTGAAACAACACAATGTAACTCCAAGTCAACCACAGTACTTCAGCCTGTCCAGTTAGGAAGCATGACAGATTGTGAATCAAATTCAGCGGCTGTTGTGAAAATGGAACAGACAACAAGCGGCAATTAGTAGGACAACTCTTAAAGGAATGGTTCTGCAGGTGCTGACCACAGACCATTTTGCTGTCCTCATCCTTTCTGGCTTTTTGGTCACTTTTGCATTTTGCCAGCGCTCTCACCACTAGGGGGATTAGGAGGCGGTGTCTACAACCCACAGAAGTTGCTCAGGTAGCTCATCGAAGATGGCGCGTCAATGCCTACTGTTTGAAGAAGAAGCTTTGCTGTGCCTCCGAGCGCAGCTTTGAGAGCATGGAGGAGATAACAGGCGACAGGCCAGTACACCAGGAGACATTGAGGGGGCCGAAGGAGGACAACCCAGCAGCAGGACCGCTATCTGCTCCTTTGTGCACGGAGGAACAGGAGGAGCACTGCCAGAGACCTACAAAATAACAGCCAGCAGGCCATTAACGTGCATGTTTCTGCTAAAACGGTCAGAAACGGACTCCGTGAGGGTGGTATGAGGGCCCGACGTCCAGAAGTAGGTCATGTGCTCACAGCCCAACACCGTGCAGTCCGATTGGCATTTTCCAGAGAAAAACAAGCTTGGCAGATTGGCCACTGGCGCCCTGTGTTCTTCACGGATGAGAGCGAGTTTACACTGAGCACATGGGACAGACGTGACGGAGTCTGGCGACGCCGTGGAGCGCCTTCTGCTGCCTGCGACATCCAGCATTTTGGTGGCGGTTCAGTGAGTGTCTGGGGAGGAATTCCTTTGAAGGGCCTCACATGCGCTGGCCAGAGGTACCTGACTGCCATTAGGTATATTTTGATGCATTAGAATGGTAAGTCTCATGTGGCTGGAGTGTGTCAGCAGATGGGCCTGCCCGTTCCCCAGACCTGAATCCAATTGAGTCCATCTGAGACATGATACACATCATGTCTCATACAAGCCCCCGACATGACGTCGCACCACAGATTGTTTAAGAGTTGAATGATGCTCTGAACCAGGTCTGGGGTGAGATTACTCAGGAGAACATCCGTCGTCTCATCAGGAGCATGCCCGCCGGGCGTTGTAGGACGTACATACAGGCACGTGGAGGCCACGCACACTAACTCATGACTAAAAAAATTACTCGTCGTGAGGGATTTCCACAGAAGTTGGATCAGTCTGTGATCTGATTTTCCACTTTGATTTTGAGTACGCTTCTAAATCCAGACCTCCGTGGGATGAGGAGTTTGATTTCCATGAATCATTCTTGTTTTGTTATCAACACATTCCACTATGTAATGAATAAAGATTTTCAACCGGAATATCTCATTCATTAAAATCTAGGCTGTGTTGTTTAAGTATTCCTCTAAAAATAACATTAGCTATTTGGTGGACTGTTACAGCTGACGTACAAATAACACAGCACTTGATAAAGGAACATTATGTCAACAGTCAACCATGGTGGTAGACGTGTGATGGTCTGGGGCTGCTTTGCTCTTTCAGAACCTGGACAATTTGCTGTGATTAATGGGAAAATTAATTCCGCTGTCTATCAGAAAATCCTGCAGGGTGATGTCTGGCCATCGGTTTGAGTTTTGCAATGTTAGCATTAAGCAAGTGGATTTAAGCAAGACAAAATGAATGTGTTTTGGTTAAATACACAGCATGTAATTGTCTTTGTATTACGTTTAGTTTGACAGTAAACTTCAGCTGGAAGTGGAAATAAACAGCTTGAAGCCTCGTTTTTTGAATAATTTTTCAATATCTGCCAAACTGCTGCTTATTGTGAAGTGAGTTGTTTGCTGCCAGTCTAGCGCTCGTATATAAAATGCTTGCTCACAAGTCAAAGCAAAAAAAAAACGGCTTGTATTTACAAAAATGTGTAAATCGAGTCACTCGTAAGTTGAGCTACTAAAATTTGATTTATGATCTCGAACATTTGAGTATGATAAATATGGAAACTAAGAAATCAGAATGGATGATACTTTTTCAAGTCACTGTATAAATGCATTTGAACAAAATGTACAGTACGTCTACTCTTCAGCAGATACAGCGTGTTACAAAACCTTTTTGAGGGGGGTCTTGTGATATGTTTGAGGGGGTGTGGGTCTTGACATGCCAGCTCTTGAGTAGATGGCAGCTGGCCTGACACATTATATCCAGGCCAAGTGCCTGAGGTGTCAGGAGGGAGGGAGTTATTTTAAAAACATGCCACCGGACCACAAGTCCGTCGCCGGGCAGGGGCTGAGGCAGGCTAAGGTGAAAAGTCAACATCGTGCTGTCACGTCCGCCGCCGCCGTAGCAACTGCCAAAAATACAGCCGGGCCATCCTTACATGGTTATTATGAATGTGTCTGGAAACTTCGTCATTCGTGTCATTAAAAAAATAAGTGCAAACTCCTCCAGCCCCTTTGAAATATACATTGTCGAAATTCATGAGGCACAAAAACAACATATATTAAAATATACACTTATATATTTTATCTATGTGTAATGATAAAGGATGATGGGTCAAATTTTGTTGTAATCAAAAGAGGGAAAACAAATCTATATTTATTGAGAAAGATAAAAAGTTATAATTTTATGATAATAGAGTGTTTTATTTTTTAGAAAAACGTATTCTTCATTAATCTTTAGAAAAATATTTGGAATCTTATTCAAAAACTGTATTTCTTCCCATGAAAATCCTATTTGTAGCTATTTATTTTTAAAGTTGTTAGGAGAATAAATTTTTTTTTTAACAATATAAAGTTGTAAGTTCATGAGAATAAAGTGCATTTTCCCATAAAAAGTTGCATTATTGAGAAAAAAGTATTTGTATTTATTTTTTACATTTAAAGTTGTCATTGTATTAGAATATTGTATTTTTGTTCAAGCACATTTTTTTGTATTTTTAGATTAGAAATTGCAATTTATTGAGAAAAATAGTTTTACATTTTCTAGAGAAAGTCAGTCTTTCTAGGAACAAAGATTATTGACAACTATTATAATACTACTATTTTTGCCAGCAAAAGTATTTTTTCATATAAAAACTCACAATCATGTCATTCTGTTTTATTCAAGACTCAAATTAGCAATTTATTTAAAAAAAAAAATACTAATCAAATACTTAGCAGTCCCATAATTTAATAAAACAATTGCTGTATGAGTATTGTATTACAAATACAGAAATAATATACATTACTAATAAATAACATTATCCTAGATAGTCCTATTTATACATGCATACAACAAAATTAGTGGCCCCATCATCTCATCTAAAATCACTTCCAAATCATTAATGTCTAAAAGTCAAGAATAAAATTGCATAATTAACCAGAACTGTACGATATAATTAAATGCCATTAAAAGAGCTGTTTCCAAAAAGAATATAAAGTCCACTTTCGATTGACACGGTCATTCAAAAACACCTTTATTATTGGACTTTCCCATGCAGCTGACATGGGTTTCTATTATGTTGACTTTAAAACATTCTAAACACACACGCGCACACACACACACACACGCACACTACCCTCCAAAAATAAACTATCACGTGTCCTTCGCGGTCACGCTGATGCTTTTAAAGACAAAGTCACGAGACAAAAGGTGAAGGCTGGTGTCTGAAATCAATCAATCAATCAATCAATCAATCTATCTATCTATCTATCTATCTATCTATCTATCTATCTATCACGCATTGCATGAAAAGGTTTTCAGCATCTCACCTGCAGTGTGTGGCTCTTATCATTAAGTTCCATATATCATCATCATCATCATCATCATCATGGCCATGGAGGACACCTACAGATTATAACATATATTCAAAGCGTCACGTATTCAAGTTCAACTTTTATTTCCAAAGCGTAAAGTAAAGAGGTTAGTTTTTTTTTTTTGGGTGGTAACATTTTGATGTGATTGCTTTACTTTCCACACACAATTAAGTCTCAATGCAGCATCATATCATAATACTTACTGGCTATTATTTTGTGCCTTTTACATGTCTTGCTCTGGGAGGTCTTGTGCCAAACCAGTGCCCAGGCTGCGACGCTCTTATAAAGCCAGTGGGCGGGATGAGGAAGGACGAGAATAGAAAGATGTGATTGGCCCTATTTGGACGGGTCGAGCGTTGCGCGGCGTTGCCGGGGTGTCGTAAGGGGACAGACGGCTCATGCGGGCAACAATGTGACAATGTCAACGCTGCAAGCTGTGATTCACGTCCCAAATTCCTATGATTGTCTATGCTGCCATTTCAAAGCCCCCCCCCCCCCCAAAGGAGATGCAAATTATCTGTTCCAGGGTAAAACTGTGGCCCTCTAAATACCTTTGTAAGCCATTCATTGTCATACAAGTGTATTTTCAGAGGGAAAAAAATATCATAGAAGAAAAAGACTTCAAAAGTCATATTTTAAAGAGAGAGAAAAAAGTAGTCATTTTGAGCATGTTCTGAAAATATTTTTTGAGGGGAGAAAAAGTGTATTTTCTGAATAAAAGTAAAATTTTGGGGAGGAGAAAAAGTGGGATGTTGTTTTAGATTGGGATCTTTAAGAGGAAAAACATACATATTCTATTTTCAGGGGAAAAAAAGATTTTTTTTTTCTTTTAAAGTCAGATTTTCAAGGGAAAAACATATTTTCAGGAACACGTTTTTTCAAGAGAAAAAGTTGTTTTAAAAAAAAGAGCTATCAGAGTCATCTTTATTTGCCAAGTATGTCCAAAAAAAAAACACTATATAGATGATAATAGTACGAATATATAAGAATAAGAACGCTATAAAGTACTCCATTATATACTGCATTAAAAAAAACTGTCTTGTGTACTTTATGGAGAAAATAATTAGTGAACTTTCAGCTTTCCAAAATGTGGGGAAAGGTTTAGCAGCTAGGCAAGAGCGCCCTTGTGTGGTCATTTTATATAATATTATGATATCATCATCATCATCATCATCATCATCATTATATTATATTATATGGTATTATATTATAACTGCATCCAGTACATTCTACTATTCTATGGTATAATAGTAATATTTTCGCACGTTTTCTATACTGTTTTCATAGTTTTGTGTAACCAAATAAGAAATAATCGTATTTTTCAATTTTAAGACTGAGTCAAGAAAGTGTTTTTTATTGATTTTGGGCTATTTATTTGAAATATTCCTTCGAATGTATTGGTTCATTTTAGAACTTAATCAGCAAACTAAAAATATTTCATTTAAAATATCTTTACAAATGTATTTGGTTTTATTTTAGAACTCCATCGAGTTTTGTTTATTTAGAGCTATTTTATTTTAAATATTTTGCGAATGTATTTTATTTTACTGTAAAACTCAAGTCTGTAAATAATTGAAAATGTAAGTTTTAAGCAATTATATTTGGGAATTTGTTTCGCTATTGTGTGTAGAATATGTTGTAAAGTAATTTTTATTTAGGAACTTCAAGAATTTTTTAAAAAATTGATATTTCAGTCAAAATCTTTTTTTTAAATGTATTTGTTTAATTCTGTAATTCCATCAGTAAACTACATTTTTTAAAATTTCAAAAATTTATTTTTGTCTTCATTCAGATCTCCATCTTTTTTATTTCTAAATAAAGCACTCATAAATATGTATCTATTTTATTTGAAACGTATTTTAATTCCAGAAATTCATCAAGAAAACGTTAAAAAATGTAAGCTTGAGCTATTCTATTTGAATTTTTAAAAATGATTTTACAGCCCCATCAACAAATTAAAAAACAATTTCACAAATATATTATAACGATTTTGTTTAATTAAATAAACAAATACATACATTTTGAGCTATACCATTCGAACATTTTAATTTTAGAACCTAATCACAAAATAAAAATAATGTAATTTTAGGATATGTTTTCCTTCAAGCGATGCTTTTCCTCATCTTTTTGAACTATCGTTTAAAATAATAATAATAATTATTATTATTATAGTGCCCTGCGATTGGCTGGCAACCAGTTCAGGGTGACAGCTGGGATCGGCTCCAGCACGCCCGCGACCCTAGTGAGGAGAAGCGGCTCAGGAAATGGATGGATGGATTATTATTATATCATTCCAATATTTTTTAATGGGCTGTAATTATATGCCAACCTATTATACTGCTACTACTACTGATAGAGAGAGATAGAAAATACGGACAAGGACAACCCCCAGTTAACATCCAAGCGTCAAAGTTTACCCAGCAAACTTCCATCGAGTGAAGGGTTAAAGAAGGTTTGACCATTAGGAGCTCAGTAGGCTGAATTGAATGAATGACTTAAAAAAAAAAAAAAAAAAAAAAAAAGAATTTGGGGGGAGGGGGGGGGGGTGGGGGCCAACCCACTTCGAGTCTTGATCGAGTGGACCGACGGGCAGGACGTTGACGCGCGTGGACTCTTTTAATTGTTCTCTTCCAAGAGGGTTTTTTTTTTTTTTTTTTAGACTTGTAGTTGTGGTTGCCATGGCAATTGCGTCTCTTCTCTTCTTCTCTCTTTCCCTGCGCGGACTCGTCCAAGTCATCAGCGGGCAGCAGCAGGAGGGGCGGCCCGAGCCGGCGCACGCCGCGAGCCCCTGGCGTCACCGCATCCAGTGGGAGAACAACGGCCACATCCACAGTCTCGTGAGCACCGGCTCCGAGTTCCAGGCTCCGGCGCGCGTCTACGTCAGCAGCCGGAGCAGGGGGCGGAGCCAAGCCGGCGCCCCAGGAGCGCGTCGGGCGAGCCCGGCGGCGCCACCGTCCCGGAGGGATCCGTTCGGGTGGGCCGACGGTCTCACCGTGGGCGGTTCGGTGCCGCGCGGACGTGAGGAAGAAGCGACTGCCTTCAGGCGCCCGGCAGAGGGGGAGCCGGGGCCCCCCGCGATGTTCCACCAGGTGGAGGAGAACGCTTCGGACCAAGCGCAGGGCATGTTTAACGACGACGACACGCTGCAGTCGCCCCACGGCAATTCGGTGTTGTACAACATGTACCCGCCCGGGGGGCGAGCAGGGGCCCACGCGCGACCACCTCCGGACGCGGGATACGGGACAAGATTCTTCCAAAACGGTAGCTCACGTGTGAGCGACACTTTGCGCTGGACTGCATCAGGATCACAGCTCTTCCCTAGCTAAATGCTCACGCCGCGATTCGAGGCTGCACGATATATCGTAGAAAATCGGCTCAGAACATAAAAATGTGGTTTATATACAGACTACAATAAGCACATTTAGAATATAGTATATAAGATATTTCTATATTTCTATATTTTTATATTTCTTTTGTTTGGCTTTCGGCTCAAATTTTGTATTTACAATATGTACATATGAATATATTTTGTATTTCTATTACTATTATTCTTTGGCTCAAATTAAGTATGAATTAAGTAGAGTATAGTACATTTTGTATTATTTTGGAATTGAATTTCTTAATATATTTTTATACACTCATATATAATAATGTTTTTATTCATCTTTATCATTAAGTATGAATATAATTTATATATATGTATATGTAATGTTATATTTCTTTATTTTTCGGGGTTGAAGTGAATTTGGTATATTTAGAATATAGCATATTCTCATATTTAAATATGTATTTTTTTTATACATAGACATTCTTTAATACTTTAAGAACATTAGGCTCAAATGTAGTATACATTTTGTATCTTCAAGGTACAGTATACTATATTTTTATAATATATTTCATTTTTATTTTTCTATTTTGTTACATTTTATCATTTTTAAATATTGTTTAGGCTCAAATCCTCCATAAATTTAGTTCATTTAGTATAGCATATTTTAAATTTAAATGGCTAAAATTGTATTATATTTTCTGGTTATTTTATTTTGTATTAGTTTAAAAAAGGCTCAGATTTAGTATAAATTTGCTTCCATTATCTCCAAATAAGACACCATCGTCACTGTCCAATGAAAATTATAGCTCCAAAGAGCCAAATTAAATGTATTCATTTATTTTAATCCAAAACAAAAACAATGTTTCTTTGTGTTTTGCATTAAAAGAAAAAAAAACAATAAAGATGAAGGACATCTTTTTTTGACGTGACATTAAAGCAACATTTGGGGTTTACCAAATATTATGATTAGTGACTATACATCTAAATGTATTAAAAATGGAGGAATAAAAAAAAGCAAGGTTTTATTTTTGGAATTGTACTCCCGGCTGCTTCAAATGCTCTGGTGGGCTGTATATGACCCATGTGCCGCAGGTTTCCCACCCCTGCTTTTTTGTCACTCACTTTGATAGCTCCAGTTAGTATGAAACGTTGCTTTTTGGGGAAAACACGCACTGACCCTTTAATGTGTCCTCCCAGGGCTTCCTGACCTTGTACCAGACCCGTACGCCGTCCAAGCGGGTACTTACGTCCAGCGCATGCAGATGTTCGCGTTGCGATGTGCAGCGGAGGAGGACTGTCTGGCCAGGTAGACAATCACACACACACGCACACACACACACACACAGTCAGTTGTTAGAGTAAGTGTAAATGTTCGGCCCAGGTCTGCCTACGGACCCTCGGTGCGAGACATCGACTTCCGGGTGCTCCTACGCTTCCCGCAGAAGGTGAAGAACCAGGGCACGGCCGACTTCCTTCCTGTCAAGCCCAGGCACCAGTGGGACTGGCACAGCTGTCACCAGTAAGTCCCTTCTTTGGATTTAGGAACCATACTCCTAATAAAATACACATTTTAAAAGTCTCAGCTTTTTTTAAAAAAAAAACATATATTCAGAATATAGTGTTTTAGAGGCCCTTACCATTTTGGGGGGCCGCGGCTGTCCAACAATATGAATTGTATGAATTTGTCTTCCTTATCTCCAAATGAGACACTGTCATATATATATATATATATATATATATATATATATATATATACAGTTTATTTTTTATTATTATTTTATCATTTGTAGATAGTTTTTAGACTCAAATTCTTTATAATTTTTCTGTATGTAGAATATAGGTGTATTTATATAATTAGTTATTTGTATATTTTTATTATTTGATATTATTTGAATTTGTTTTCATTTAGGACGGTACGAATTACGGACAATTTTTAAAAGTGTTTTTATGTATTTTTGTGCACAATTATTTAGCCTCAAATTTAGTATGAATGTGATACATTTAGAATACTACAGTATATTATTTAAATTATTTTATTTATTTATTATTTACCTTATTATCTTATATTTGTAAAAGAATGCATCCTCAAATTTAGTATAACTTAGTATATGTGGATCAAATTTATTACAAATTTAGTTTCAAAAATATTTTCAATATTATATTTGAATTTTTATATTTTTAGTTTTAGTTTTAAAAATAATTCAGTGTCAATTATAATAACGTATTCTATAATATATTATGTATGTGGTTATTTAAATCAAATAAATTCAAACCAATTTCTGTTATTGAATTTCTTTTTTTTTAAACAGGCATTACCACAGCATGGAGGCCTTCAGCAACTACGACCTTCTGGACGCCGTCACCGGCCGCAAAGTGGCTGAGGGACACAAGGCCAGTTTCTGCCTGGAGGACACGGGCTGTGACACTGGGTTCCGGCGGCGCTACGCCTGCACAGCCCACACACAGGTGACACCGCCTCTTGACAACCCAAAAGTACTCCCAATCGAGGAGGTAAAATACGTTTTTCTGGAATGTAAGAGTCATATTTTCCCCGAAATCTTTGGTTAAGCTCTGATTTATATGACATCAGGGGCATTTGAGGCTTCAGCAAATTTGACAGTCGCATGTGGCTTTACCCGTAACAGCGGTTAAACTAAAGAGGTTTTGTGCGACTTTAGAGGTATACCTTTCTGTTGAACTCCGATCTTTACGACATTAAGGACTTTCGAGACTTACAGCAGATATATTGAGATCAGCAAATCTCGCAAAAGCTCATGTGGCTTCATCTAAGACTATGGGGGCATTCGAAACTTCAGAAAATCTCACGAGACTTGAGAAAAAGGCAAAGTTGAAGAGTTTAAAATTGTTGTATTCAGCACATTCTTCGACGTTAAGACATGTTGTCATTAAAACAGCAGCGCATTCGCTAAAAATATTTCAGACTTTTTGTAATGTGTCTCGTTGTGATTGAACATTTTGTCCAAACATTTTGTTTTCAGGGACTGAGCCCGGGCTGTCACGACCTTTACGCCGCCAACATCGACTGCCAGTGGATCGATATCACCGACGTCGCGCCAGGAAACTACATTTTGAAGGTAAAAAGAAGAAAAGAAAAGAAAATATAAGTTTATATCTCGTAACCAATTTTTAACAACACTCTCAGATCACCGTCAACCCCAACTTTCACGTGCTGGAGTCAGACTTCACCAATAACATTGTGAGATGCGACGTCACGTACACGGGAGTTTACGTTCAGACGCGCAATTGTCGAGTAACAAGGTACTGAAGGCGATTCACTTGTATCTAACATGAATGTCAATGTTTGTTAATCTATTTTTTACTCTTATTTCAGGGGCTGAAGATTCATGAAATTTCAACAGCAACTCCTGACATGGGATTTTTTTCATTTCATTCTTTGGGTCATTCCAGCTCAAGAGGTCGCATTCATTATAGTTTATTATTATTATTGTTTTTTTATTATTGCTTGACTGATGTATTCTGTGGTGTTACATGTTATTTCTTCCCTTCCAAAGATAATAATATATTGAATTTGATGCATTTTTGTGAAGTAAATTTTATAAGGGACTATTTTCTGCTGGAGAATTTGGTGCATTTTGGGCATGGGAAAAAATAACTAAATAAATAAATCAAAGTAACATTAACATACTAGTTTTTACGAAGGACTGTTAGGCCATTCTGAAAATAACATAAAATACACTACATCGATATAGGGCTTTTATCTTGAAAATATATGATTTTATGCTTGCAAAATTTCGACTTTAATATCTATAATATACAACCTTTGTCTAAATCATATTCAACTTTCTTCCGGCAGGATGACAACTGATTTTGAAAACAATTTTTTTGAAAATATAAAAATGTAATCTAGTAATATTACATATTATATATGTTTTAAATGTTTTTATTCTCGTTACATTAAGACTACTTATCTTGAAAATAAATTAATTATTTTGCAAAAATAAACAACTTTATTTCCACAATATTAAATGATTAGAAAATATACAACTTTTTATCTTGAAAATATACACGTTTTTTTTCTTGAAAATATCTATTTTTTCTGAAATATACAATTTAATACTGGTAGAATTGTGGGGTTTTTGCTTGAGAAGACAACTTTATTCAAATGATATTATGACTTAAATCTCGAAATCGTAAAAAAATACTTCTTGTAAAATTACAATTTTAATATTGAAAATATGACTTTAATCTAAAAAAAAATAAAAGTTTATTCCTGCAGGATTCTGACTTTAATCTTGAAAATATGCATTTATATAAAATCATTTTTTTTAAATAAAAAATATGCAACGTTAATTTTTTAAGATTATGATTTTTTTTCTCAAAAATGTGTAACTTTTTCTTGAAAATATAAAAAACAAATTCTTGAAAAGATACAACCTTTTTGTAAAAAGAAACAAAATATATATATATATATATATATTTTTTTTTTTTTCAGGGTGGCCCTTAAACAGTACTTCTTCCTAGGTTGGTAGGTTATTTAGAAAATGTGCGACATAAATGGGTTGTGATCAAAAGAACAAGATCGCGGATACAAGCAGTCAAAATGAGTTCCTTCCGGAGGGTGTCCAGGTTCTCTCTAAGAGATAGGGTGAGAAGCTAAGTCATCCAGGAGGGGCTCAGAGTTGAGCCGCTGCTCCTCCGCATTGAGAGGAGCCAGATGTGGTGGCTGGGGCATCTGATTAGGATGTCTCCTGGACGCCTCCCTGGTGAGGTGTTCCGGGCATGTCCCATCGGGAGGAGGGCCTGGGTGCGACCCAGACCCAGACTATGTCTCCCGGTTGGCCTGGGAATGCGTTGGGATCCCCCCAGAACAGCTGGATGAAGTGGCTGGGGAGTGGGAAGCCTGGGCATCCCTGCTTAAGCTGCTGCCCTTGCAACCTGGCCCCGGATAAGTGGAAGAAAGTGGATGGATGGATGGATGATTGGATGGGACATAAATGCAACTGTTAGACCTTGCAGACCTCCACAAACTCTTTGATGATTTGAGATTTTTAATAGAATTTGTTGCCTATAACAATAAATGAAATAAGAGCCAACAGTGTAGTGTAGGGGAATGTTCAGAGAGGATGTGCAATATGCCTTCAAGTTGTTTAAAACTGTTAATAATGGTTAAACACGTTTGTTAATGTTATTGTATGTCGGACTTTATACAATAAATACTGTAATAAGGAGTGAGGAGTCTTTGTCTTCTCTTTTGGTTGGCAACCTAGCTCAGCAAATAACAATAACGTCTTTGAACTGAGGTAATTGTTGCGAAGTCGCTCTCCACAACATAAACATCAAGCTACACAACACTGTGGCATGTCCACGTTGCAATCAACTGGAATGCTAATCGTCATTACAACAGTGTCTATGAACTGGTCACTGTTGCGAAGTTGTTGTCCAGAACATAAACATGTACCCACACAACATTGTGGAGCATCCACATCACAGTCTACTGGACTAATTGTCGTTATATGTGCTGCTGTTTTTGGTTAGCAACCCTGTTGAAATTGACTTTGGGGAAAACAATATTGTCTATGAAATAAGGCAATTGCTACAAAGTTGCGTCAAAGTTCCCCGCAACATAAACGTAGACGCACACGCGATTGTGGAACGACCAAGTGTCAATAAATGTGCTGCTGTTTTGGTTAGCAACGGGATTCAAACGGGCTAACTCTAATGTCTGTGTGTAAACGACAGCGTCTGTGAACTGAGATATTCTCAGTTGGGACTATTTGAGGAAGTACAATGTTCAAGGACTTTCCAGGTATTTTTTCTTTAGTGCTTCTGCATGGCGGCTGCAGATTGAGAGACACTTGGCGAGCAGACAGTTGGCGGCATGTTTGCTGACAGGCCTCTGTGAAGTCGCATGAATGAAGGCCTTCTCCGCCGCCCTTCCTCCAGAGCGCACGTTGAAAAAGGAAGAGGCCACCGGCAAAGACAACCTTCACTGAAACATGGTTTTAGCTGCCATAAATACAACAGACCCACACCAGAGTGTGTCATCACGCAAAGGGTTTTGTTTATTTCCTGCCTGTGTTTTGGTAGAAATAACAAGCGAAACCTGGGGAGAACAAACACCGCACTGTCAAGGCACACATGTTGGCTATTTACAGCACACCAAGGCAGGGATGCAGAGACGTAAATCCCAATTGAAATGGTTTACATTTGACACTGCCAAGATGCTTCCTTGCCAGAGTAGATTGTCTGTGTTGTTCAAAGTGTCTGGAAAGTCTGCCCAAGTCCTGTCCGGGTCTGTTCAAATCAGAATGTTCTGGACCGACAGACTGCTGTCTCAACAAACGTTGGCTGGCTAATTAGATGCGGGTTGAGCTAAATGGATAACACTCTCAAAATGATAACATTCTCATCAGTAGCCACGGGTGTCAAACTCATTTCCCCAGCATGTAATTGTTAATACAGTATATATATGTTCACAACAATTACAATTTGAAATTAGAAGCCATGAAACATAGTGGCAATTAAGCAAGTTTTTTAGATAATCCATTTAGCAACATGAACATGAAGTACCAGTAGGCTATACACACTTTGAGAGTACCTGGGTTCGACAACTGCGCTACTGTATATACACATAAAAATTTGCATGCCAACAATCTCAGGATAACATTGCTAAAACTCGTACTGTCAGCAGATAGCCTACAGACTTTCATACTCTGATATTAGCATGATAATAAGCTAAATGTTAGAAGCTACAGATTTATTGGTATAAGCACACAAACGTTTTCAAAGCGACATTGAATAACAATGCAAATGAATACTATTGTAAAATGTTCACTTTGAACACATTTGCAATAATTTGATGCTCATTGTTAGCTGGTATCTGAGTTAACTGCCTAACAACAACAAAACTAAAATTATTAGCAGCTACCCTGTAGACTGTCATCCTTTATTAGCATACCAACATGCTCACAACACCAATGCTAATAAGCTAAATGTTCAAAGGTGTAGACTTTCATATATCTGTACGAGCATGCTAACATGTTCGCTTTGACAACGTTGCCATTGTTAGCAGGTATCAACTGTCATACGAATATTAGCATGCTAACAGGCGAAGACAAAACTCAGATTTTCAGCATTTTTATTCCTTGATATTAGCATGTTAACATGTTCGCTTTGACAACGTTGCCATTGTTAGCAGGTATAAACTTTCATACGAATATTAGCATGTTAACAGGCAAAGACAAAACTCAGATTTTCAGCACTTTTATACCTTGATATTAGCATGCTAACTATCTATAAAGACATCGCTTGCATTAATTTTTTCCTGAAATCTGTTAATTGATCTCATTAAACAGTTGGTTAATTACTTAATTTTATTTAATAAACTAAAATAAATTGGTAATATATATATATCTTTTCCATGTACAGTATATTTACCATTGTTAATCAATTTTATTAAATCATTGGTTCATTTAGTGTGACTAATATAATTAAAAATATTGGTAACATACATATACATGTTAATTGTTGCATTTATTTTCTTAAATAATGGGTTCATTAATTAAAATCGAAATAATTATAAGTAATAAGTCATTATAACGAGAATTAATATGATTTTACTATTTAAACTCCCCCCCCCCATCTACAAATAAATTGGTCCATTTGACTGCTTTAAAATTCCAGTATGGAATGTACTTTATCAGAATTAGCCTAAAGTTTCCACAAACTTAGTGTCAATATGCTTTCCAGCTATACATGGGTATTGATGTGACGGTTGAACTTTCGCCCATTTCACCAACGAGTTCAATGCACAGTACTCTCAACTCAGCTGGCCAACATCTTTTTGGACCCGCGTGTCATTTTAAACATGTCATGCTGTAGAGAAGACTTGCTGCTGTGTGCTCAGCTGCAAAGGTTCGCACCGACATCTGGACCCAGGCTCTCATTGAGCGTCGCGCAAGCAGTGAGCCGCGAAAGCACTCTAGCTAGCAATGCCAAGTTTGACCCGTGCAAATACAACAAAGCGCGCAGGTGGGCAAAGTTGACCATCTGGCTCTAGACCACACCTCAGCTGGGTACAGTGTACACACACAATTCTCGAGGTGTTACATTCAAACTCACAATGTGCCAGCTAATCACTGTAAACGACACACTGTCAAAACTTAACAAACAAACAAAAAAAACACACAAAACAATCAGAATGCTAATGCCACCGCAACCAATAATCCAACAGGCTTCTCTTTTGTGTGTTCTTTGACCTGGGCCAGAAACAGGATTTTATAAAATATTTGTGTCCTTTTTGCGTAGACTTTGCAGAAACTCAACAGCGCAAGATCACTGTCAGTGATCAAATCATTTGAGCGACCAATTGTTCCTCGTTTTCCCCTAGACGCTCCCTGAACAATGACCTACAAATTTGCAGGGAGGTTTTCCCTTTTATATATTTGTGGGGAGGATTTGCATGCGGGTCGAACAAAACATGTTTATCGTACATGTCGGCAGATCAGAATTAAAATGCTAAAATGAATGAATAAAATAGATGACAATGACAAAGGGGCCCCTGTTGTGGTAAAAATACCAATTACTAATTTTCTATTAGTCATTTCATGAAGTTTTTGACTAAAGTGATCCATAAATACAGTATTCTAATTTTTTAAGTACATACGGTAGTTCCTTGACTTTAATTCGTTCCATGACAAACAGAATTTTCCCCATTCAAACAAATAACAACACATTTTGCTGGCAACACAAAGCAAAAAATGAACTCGAAAAATGCGTACGTTGGAGCGCCCTTAAGTTAACCACTTCAGTTGGCACTTCCTAAACCTTACAATGAGTAGCTAGCCATTAAGTTCCACCGCTGCCAAGAGCGATCGAAACCTCTCTATGAATCCTCTTAAGAAGTTTACCACCTTGCTTTCTCAGCATCAACCCAATAAGGAGCCTCGTCTGCCTGTCGGACCTCTACTGGAATCTTCCATCAGGCTTCTGTTTTCCTTGGCCAATGGTAGCTCGCATATTAGGGCAAATGGGGGAGGAAAATGGTTTGTTAGGTTCACAGAAATTTGTTTAGGTGACTCACGATTCAACGGGGGTTCATTGCACACAAATTAGGAAGCTGTTACCAGGACAAACCGTTTCCAGGAGGTGTTTGGAGACGTTCCTAAGGGCAAGTTTTCGTATTCGGCGTAGGGGTCATATTTCTACAAAAAGCCAGGGCCAGGTGACAACTGACAGGGACGGAGGAAAGCATCTCGACTGTCCCGTTTAGGCACAGAGTAGAGAGATTTCTCGCCATTTCTGTCATCCGCTTGAGATTAAGAGCAACGTCAGAGCAGAGGTGCTGGAACGCTTCTTCTTGAGCGGGGACCTGCGATGAAATGTTTCCCTTTCGAGCTGGGTGGTATGATGACTTGGGTGGTATTTGCAGAGGGATGCCTCTGAGGATTTGCTGTTTCTTTTCATTGTTGATTCGTTGCACTGTGTCTGGAAGGCCCATCTTTGTCTTCCTGCAAACCATCTGTTTGATGCACTCTGGATCACCCACAGGAAGAAGGCCTGGTGGGAAAGCTTACATTTTGTGAGGTTAACTGTAAAGAGATACTGCGCTGTGTTACTTTAAATTCTGTCATGTGGCTATAGAAAGGTTGACACAGCAATAATCAGTGGTGGGAATTAACAAAGTACTTTGTTACTGTACTTAAGTAGATTTTTCAGTTATCTGTACTGTGAAGCACCGTTTATCAACCCAGCTGCACTCGGTGAAAATCCATGATATAGAGAGACCTTATAAAAAGGTTTACCCCTCCCGCACATTAAAGTTTATTAAAATACACTTTGTGAACAAATTGGAAACATATTTGAACTCACAGAAGAAGAAAAACACTAGAAAAGACTGTACATATTGTAGCACCTGTGTACATGTATGCATGTGCCTTTAAAAGGCGGGGCCTGGTGAGGTGACGAGTGATATCAGCGAGTTAGCATGTGAGTGTCTGGGCGTGAGCTGTGGCCAACAGCAGCTCCTACGGGAGCGTGCTCATTATGTTATGTGTTTTACTCATCTCCTGGTGCTCAAGAAAAGGCTGAAAAGTGCATTGGCGACTGTGGCTCTCCATTTCCACATCCAAGAGCATTGCAGAAAGTAAGTATTCTGGATAAAACCATCAAAAACAATTCCTAAAAGAGGGAAACAAATTTGTGTTTATTTTATTTTGTTTAAACCTTTGTGACTTTTAAATTTGTACTTCTGTAAATTTCAGGGTATGCACTTTTTTTACGTTCATACTTCGAGTTTTACCACATTATTCTTTTTTTTTTAACACAAGTATCCATGCTTCTACTAAAGTACAAGATGTGAGTGTGTTTTGCGAACACTGGCAATAAGCAGCTACAATATTAGGCAAACTGAGTACTGCGTCCTTGAGAGTCTTGTGAAACTGCATCCTCTGGTCGACAAAAGCGAGGAGACTATGGCGAGTGTTGATCTTGGTTCACCATCTGAAATTCCAGAGCAACTGCGGTATTTACAAAATGCCAAAAATGCATTCTTCCTTCCATCGTGATTTAAAAGCCTTGACGACTACCTCAGGCTGTGAGCCTTTGAAGGTTAGGTAGGCCGTTTCAAAGAGGTACAAGGAAATCATTTGAAACAAAGATGGAAGCTAAAGCATACATAGCACAGAGCAAATGAGTATTAAAAAGCAACAGTGTACCTGCAAAGTTGGCTAACTCTCAAGATACCATTACAATTACCCAAAAGCTAAAAAAAAAAAATTTAAAAAAAGCAACAGGCCTGCATACAAACGTAACCAGCAGCTATCCTTGTTAGCTTAGCCAGTTACAGGCTAATATTGTTAGCATTTTGGGCCAACAACTGCAGTAGGCTACATTGCTTACACTGGAGGAAACAATTGTCTGTTGATTTTGGACAGATTCAGTTAACTATGCAGTTAACACACACATAGTTTTATTAAATATCAAGCTAACAGCATCACAGCATTATTCATTCTTTACAGCTAACGCAAGTAAGTACATTGCTTACCTTGGAGACAACAAAGGTGTGCCTGTTTACTTTTGTCAGATACACATGACAATGTCAATGACACATGACTATATGCAGATGGTGCATAGCTTTATCCATTAACGAGTTAACAACCGCAGAGCACTAATTTACTGTTGTAGTATATTGCTGGAGGAGGCAATTTTTTTTGCCCGTTTATTTTTGACAGATACAAAATAAAATAATAACTATACAATCAACCACATTGCTAATAAGGCTAAGAACAGGCTACAGGTAATATAACTTATAAGAATGCTGCGTAATGTTTGACGGATTCACCGCTGAGCGCATAGCGAGTGAGTGGAACCACCTGCCGCCATACAGGACTCGTATCATA
Source organism: Phycodurus eques (assembly GCF_024500275.1). Taxonomy (NCBI): domain Eukaryota; kingdom Metazoa; phylum Chordata; class Actinopteri; order Syngnathiformes; family Syngnathidae; genus Phycodurus; species Phycodurus eques. Next base: position 19,358,888 of record NC_084537.1, read on the forward strand.
AGTTTGGGTTCGCAAATGAAAGCAAAAACTCAGTCGGTCGACCGCTCGTATCTCGAAAAAAATCATAAGTTAGGACACTCGTATCTCAAGGCACCACTGAACTTTTATTCTGGGGTACACCGATTGGCCAGTCTGCATTTTGAGTGGGTTTTAGCAAAAGGCTAATTGGGAACATGTTTTTAAAAAAAAAACACATACGGTATATTATCGGTTTACCCTGACAGACTCGCTATCAGCGAATCAAACACTTGGCCCAGAGATTACTGTATTTGTTGTCGGGCCAAGACGTTGAGCTGTGATAGCAGCAGGAGCTCGTGAGAGCAACCGGGTGAAATTCTCAGACAAGATTTAAACAAACACACATGCAGACACTGGCCCAAACCCTGGCCAAGCTGGCTTGGGCTTGAAGAAGAAGAAGAAGAAGAAGAAGACCTGAGACAACCAGAGATCACACAGTTCCACCTTCTGATTAACAAGAGGTTCCCTTTCTCCCACCTTTTGGGGGAATTCATCTCCCATAAATCACTTGACAAAGACACTGAAATGCTAGAGTCACTTCTTTTTATTTCAAAGTTAGAATGTGGGACATTCAGCGCTACATTGTCTCTTTCGCCGGTAAATTGAGATGTCAAAATGATTTATTGGAGGAACAGACACACACAGAAGAACTCACGCTGACTGCCCTTCCATCTTATCTAGCACACAGTCAAAACACAACAAAAAAATCCATTGTTTTTAAAAATAGCTTTAACGATACACTTCTGCATTCACTCTAGCTGCCTCTGTTTGCCGATAACCAATAAATTAATCATGCCATAAAAGATAACTTTGTTTATATCCTATGTACAAGTCATTGGTATGGAAACTCCCTCTAGTGGTAAGTGAAAGAATCACTGTCTAAGTAAAGTTCAGTTGTATTTAACTTTAAGTTCAATACATTTGCCTTTAATCTTGAAGAACTTTTTATTTTTAAAGATGTATTTAGGTAAATAATATAACGTTTGTGTGCGATACATTTTCACTGAGTTATTTAAGTACAGTTTTATATATATATATATATTTAAGTGCAGCATTAATGTTAAAATAATTTTACTTTGGCTTACAATAATGTTCAATATAGGCAACTTTAACCTTTGTCTAGTTTTTGATGAACACTTGAGCATTTTAAGGGCTGCATTTTAATGTTGGTCATGGTGCTGGCAGTTGGAGAGCTATGACTTTTTTAGGTGTTACTTGGTGTAAAGAAATTGCGAACCAATGAAGTGCTTGAATGCCCCCTTGTGGTTGTGCATTTATTCATGCTGCCTATAAATTAGCCCAGTTGGTATGTTCAAGTGCTACGTTGCCAATTTTTGAAATTGGCTTAAAGTACTTAAATAGATGTACATCTGCATATAGACACAGGTGGAAGCATTATGGGTCACAGACTCTAAAAAGTTGAGTATAATTAAAAGATGCAAGCAGCGATGAACTGGCCCTCGTACCTCCTTTGTCAAGACTGAAGCTTGAAAAAAAAGAATAATCAAACTTCGACTCATTTAACGTATTGAACCATGTTTTGGGGTATACCGTTACACCACACACACCAGAAAATTCCACAGCTTGGACTTCAACGTATCGGTAGCTTACGCACAGGACAGCGAGCCAGGAAAAAAACGTGAAAAGGCCTCTTAGTTAGGCAGTCTCAAAGGGGCAAATGTTCGAGTAAAAACCTGAGTGGGTGCGGTGAACCACAAGTGCAAGCTAACAAGGACGAGCTAACATCGACGAGGCCAGGAAAACCATCCTAGATCCTGATTGTCGATGGCCGACGAACGGATAAATCACTGGAGATCCAATGAGCCTGTACTTCACCAAAGTCATTTTTCTTTTTTCTGGTTAAATAGTACAGGAGTTCCCAAAATTTTCCAGGTCCAGGGAGCAATTTTTCCAAGGAACTCCTCATCATCCTAACTTCAATTAATTAAAAATAACTACGATGTGTACCTCTAAATACTATAGGAATTATTTCTTTTGAACGGTTCTACCTAAAAAATTAATGACCGAATAAAAAGGAACTTAAAGGACATGTTTCCAGTTTGTTTATAAGAATCCACCATGCCTGAGGAAAATTAAATATCAGAGACAGAAGGCGTGACCGACGAGGTGTCAATCATCGCTGTGCACTAGAGTAGAGATTACTTAAATTTTATATTTATCGATATAACAACAGTGAACCAAGAGGAACTAGTTTGCAAACGCAGAGTGTTGCCAACATAGCATTTTGGTTGCCATATTTATCGACTTTTCCGAAAACCCTAGCGACTATTTTGCTGTGGTCGCCTTGCCTCACCTGCACAATTCGTCATGAGAAAAGAGCGTGAGAGAGCGCTGGATACACTAATGATGTCAGATTTATGTGATACCTCACAATCATATCAGAGCTTTTAATTGGCTCAAAGCTAAGTTCGGGAAGAGTAATTGATTCAGTATGTTTATTTTATTGGTGCACCCGTCACCATGTGTAGATATGCACTTTTGTTTTTAATAATATGACATAATAATTTATTCAAAATCAGTTTGCTGAACCCCAAGTTACGTCTCATGGACAACTCCTGATCTCAGTCCAGGAAACACATCTTTGTGATTGCCAAAGGCCAACGGACAACTGGATAACTGCTCCCGTATTTCATCAGTCATTTTTTTCTGATTTCTGGCTAAGCAGTTGATCTGTCCATGGTCCGCCTCTCACACTGTACGGAAAATGAATGGTTTAATTTCTTCCCAGCCAGATGTGCCGTGGCGTGTTATTGCCACCAAATCTGGCCGTGGGAGCGTATCCTGCCGGAAATCAGCGCATATCCATGTAGTGCTTGTTTGGTTGTCCTTTATCCGTCAACTTATTTAGGCGCGGCACCACCGGAATCATACAGCTTCCACGGGGTGAGTTTTCTGCTCAGAAATATCCCCGCCCGGAGCCCACACTCCACAGCTACTCCTGCTGGAAAGACATCCCCACAAGAGAAGGAGAAATGAGTAACGTTGGTCACCTTGTTGAGTTCACATCTTTTCATCAAATCGAACCACATATACTTTTACAAGCTGTACTTCTTCTCAAGGATTTTCTTGTTAAATAACATTGGCAGGCTACCAAAAAGCAGAGTGTTCATCTCTTCCTGTGCTGAAAAACAGGTTTTTTTTCCCCGGTGTCCTTCTGAGTCATGTTCCCTTCACTTGCTGTTGTTTCTTTTTATTTTAATAAATCTAATTAGCAAGTGTTAGTCTGTGGGAGAGTCTGCTGTTAGACCTTCACACCTGCACGTGGAAAGAAAAATGATGCCTTGACAAGAAGAAATGAAATATCATGGATTGGTTGCATCAGGATCAAGATAAAACAGAGAGGCCGGAAGTGCTTTGAGCACGATTTGTGGCACTGCTGCAGCCTCTTCAACTAAAATCAATTAAATAAACTTGCAGAAATCTATGTGATGCAGAAAAGGAGCAAAACTGAAGCGTGCCTACCAGTACCAAAGAGGCTGACACTCGTGATGTTCGTTACCACCCATTTGCTTTCCATTAAGTATGGGCAATACTGCTCCGATACTGATACTTGGTGCAAATACGCCTAATGTGTCTGGTAAATCTACAATAAAGTACTGCATTTCAAAACATAGCAATATATAAAAAAAAAAAGACAGAATAATTTATTTATTAGATTTCTTTTTTTGGGGGTAACAATTAGACAATGGCTGTTTCAAACTACTTGGTGACTCAAATTAAAATTACAGGGCCAGATTTCACACTGAGTAAATAAATTTGTGAGTACTGTACAGTAGATTGAGACCATTTTTTTCAGTATCTGTTTTTGACACGGCGCCACGGTGGACGACTGGTTAGTGCGTCAGCCTCACAGTTCTGAGGACCCGGGTTCAATCCCCGGCCCCGCATGTGTGGAGTTTGCATGTTCTCCCCGTGCTTGCGTGGGTTTTCTCCGGGCACTCCGATTTCCTCCCACATCCCAAAAACATGCATTAATTGGAGATAATCCCATAACATTTCGCTCAAATTCAGAATGTATTTGCTTGTTCAACATTGGAGGTTCGACTTTAATTGGATTGTCTAAATAATAATATATGCGTGACTGAGTAACATTACACCCAATCTGTTGTGCCAGCCATTTAACATTGGACACACTCCTGGTGACTAATCCTTGGTATTTGGAGCTGTAAAATGTCAACAGCATCACTTGAATCAGAAGAAGTTGCTCAAACGAAAGGGGACAAATTACAATCTTTTTTTTTTTTATTTGCTTATATATAAATAGTTGGGTGTCTGGAGTTCCTGCCCACCGATCAAGTGTGAAATTACACATTACATCTAACCGTTTCTCCACCAATGGTCGGATATGGTTAGATGAGCCTGTTGACATCCATCCATCCATTTTCTATGCCAGTTATCCATTAGAGCTGCAGATGAGCTGGAGCCTGTCCCAGCTAATTTTGGGCGAGAGGCGGGGTACACCCTGGACTGGTCGCCAGCCAATCGCAAGGGCACTTAAAGACAAACAACCACGCATACTCCCACCACAATTTAGAGACTTCAAATAACCTAACACAAGCCAATTAAACATAAAAATACCACTGTCACAGGTATTAAAAAGTTGCCTGTTTTCACAAAAAAAGGTTGTGTTGTTGTTACATTCCAAAAATATATATATTTTTTTTTAGATTAAAAAAATATTTGATTTTACATGATCCTATGAGAATAAGGCCATGATTTTTCAAGTAAAAAGTTGTAATTTTAACAAAAATAAAGATGTATTTTGAAAAAATAAAGTCAGAATCTAAAACCTCTTATTCTTGAAGACACTTTTAGTCGGAAAAAATAGGACCGTATTCTTTCGAACAATATGCCTTTTGTTCTTGAAAAAAATAGGATTTTACTCCCGGAAAAACAAACCTTTTTTTTTTTTTTTTTTTTAAATATAAAACAAAAGTAGAACTTTATTCATATGCAGGCATGTGAGATTTACTGTCTCTCAGATTCATGTAACAATGGGTCACAATCATATCAGAGCTTTTAATTGGTCCAAAAGCAGTTAAAGCAGCTACTTAGGAAGGCAATAATTTGGGGATTTTTGGGGGGAACTTACCCTCCATTATTCGCAGAAAACCCACTTATTCACTGCTTTTGTGCTCTTTCTGAACATCCTAATATGCCATATTATGGCACTGACTCCTATCTAATTGCCAAGTTGTGCTTTGGCGCCATCTTGTGGCCTTTAGGTGCCATGTTGAAGTGAGAGGAGGCGCTTCAATTAGCCCTGTCGAATAGTTAAGTATTGCTTTGACACCATCTTGTGGCATCTATAACCAATTATAAACCTTTTTGGGAGGACGGTGTCAATTACTCGTAGATTTTTGCTATTCGTGGCTGTTATATCTGCTTTAAAAAACAAATTCAACTCTTATCAAAGTGAATAAACCCGATGGAGCTAAACACGCTCATGTCCCTCACTGCGGTGGAGGAGGCGCAATGGGGTTTGCATGGAAGCCGCAAATATACTGAGCGCTCGCCTTACTTCGTATGGCAGGTGGCCAGGGGGTTTTATGATTAAAACCAGACTGTGCTTGCCCAAAAAGAAAAATACACTGCAGTTGCACATAGTCTGCACAAGAGGGAAGTACAGGGAGTGGGCCGCAACATCTGCAAAGGTGGTCTTTTTTTTTTTTTTTTTTTTTTTTTTTTTGGGAACATTTAACGGTCTAAGGAGGGAGGCTTTCTTGTGATGCAGTGGGTAATCACCGTGGAGAAGAAAAGTCGGCGACGGGTTAATTATGGCAATTTTGAGTCAGAGCTGTGATCATCCTGTAAATATGATGACGCCTCCGTTGCATCACGTGACTGCAGGCAATAGGCCGCGGGGGTCTCTTTGTGCCAAAATGTGCATCTGAGCTGCCGCCAACTCTCAGTTCAAGCATGACTAATGCACACTGCAAAAAAAAAAAAAAAAAAAAAAAGTCTGCGTTTCAAGATTTTATCTGCCTTTGTGTCCTCTGATTTTAATGCTGAATGGACAAAAACATAAAATGTAATTACCTACCGGGCTTGAAAATCTCAAGAAAGCGGACACATGGTAGTAACGGCATCTACTTTTGGACAGATGTGGCAACATTTCTAACATAGTCTCAGGTAGAAGTACAGATACTTATGTAAAAAAATATATATATCTACTCTGTATTGATTCAACTAATTAAGTAAAAGTAGAATGCAAAAAAAGTTTTTAAAAAGATGTCTTTACTGTCATTTACATAAAACACTTCCCTCTGATATTTGCAATTCACTACTTGCAAATTCACCTCTTTGCAGATTTTTCTTTTGAACTCATCCTTTGTTATTCGCTGAAAAAACAAACTTTTTTGTTTACTGTTTTTGTGCTCAGGCGAAAGCAGTGTCTAATATAAAAGTATTGCCTTGGCACAATCTTCTTGGATGTATAGGCAATTATAAACCTCTTTAGGGTGCATTAGTTACTCACAGATTTGCGCTATTCATGTTTTCATAACTTGACATGAAAAATTATTTCTCTGCACACAAAATAGCTTCCCTCTTTTATTATAGTGCATAGCTCATAATGAGAAGAGAAAAAAGGTAGATAGCACTAGCTCAGGCTATTAAAACAGTGTGTTCCCATAGCTTTGCTATTGTTGTGAACTAATTCAAAATGTCACACTGGCTAATGATAACTGAAAAATTACACCGTACCCGTTTTTTTTTTCCAAATTAGCTACTTTATTTTCTCCTCATTCTTCAAGAAACCAATTCTCTTAAATAGAGCCATACAGTAGACTATCCTGCGTCATCGACGTTGATGCTCCCTAGTTCACATTCCTCCATATCACTGCTGTCATAGTTTTTCCCGCAAGTCCCCACGATCAATCAAAATCTCACTGGTGGTTGACTTTACCACTCTCTACGTCATTTTTACATCATGTCATCATCTGTGGAGGTTGGAAAAAAGTAAGTAAATAAACTTATTTGACCAAGAAAGGAGTAGAAAGTACAAAGGGAGTGAAAGTCAGAAGTCTCAAGTAAGGGACAGATACCTGAAAAATCTACTGAAGTACTGTAATTAAGTATTTTTATTTTGTTGGTTTCAACCACTGCTTTTGGATCTTTTAAACAAGACAGCCTTTACAGTGTGGACTGGGAAGTCATGTGACAACAACAATTGCAGACATGCTGCCCTCCCTGCCGCCCACACACAGACGGTACACGTACACGCACACACACACGCACACACACACACACATCAAAAACACATAAACCCTTTTCAGTCACAGGAAAGAGAGCCGCAATTCAGTTCCCGACTATGACTAAGCTGCTTGTAAACATGGTCGACGTCATTGGCAGCATCAACACTGTAAAGCAGTAGTGGAAGAAGCAATGACCAAAAGTTACAATCTAAATTCCAATATTTTGTTCCATTAAATTGTATTAATTTATTCCCAACAGGCTATTCTCCTAGTAGTGTTTCGTAGCCTCTCTCTGTATGATGTATTTTATTTTTAGGTCTATTTCGTCACAAACTATTCCATATGATGTTCGTGTCACAGTTGTGTGCCATTAGATTGCTTTTTTGTATAGTATTGAATTGTTTCTATAATTGTGTCGTGTTGGTAGTAGTAGAGATGGATTAAGTTAGTTGGTTAAGTCCCCACTGAAGGCCCAGGTACCAAATGTACAACCACCCCTGCTGTAAAGAGTATGAACGAGTTCTTGTTGTGTGTGAACTTACCAAGAGTTTTTCTCCTGCTTGGTCGTACGCTGACCTCCACTTGCTGCCGCAGGGTATCATGTTTCGAGCCCCCCATGGCACTAGGGCAGGCCGCCACCGCCACCTCTCCCCTTCTTCACACCATGCTGTTGTTCTGGCGGCCCCTCCAGGCGTACTCGGCGGTCCTCGCTGCTTTGCTAGATGCGTGCGAGTCTTTGCCGCATCGCCCGTTCTGCGGATACCGCGGAGGCTTTTGAGTCCTCGAGTGCATCGTTGTGCTGTTCCCCACGACAATTTCAGGGTTTAGGTTCTGCGAACGGAACTCCAGGTTGTCCGCTTTGTAATCATGGTCCGGCAGAGGCGGATGCCCATTTACATGTTTGTGGTCCTTTGTGTGACCAGGCGGAGTGAAGCAGCGGGTTTTGACCACGGATGCCATGTGAACTGGGGATGGAGAGTTTGTTCTCAGGATGATGCACTCCTCGTCGGAGCGCCTCGACCACTCGATCGGGGCGGCCTTGCGACTGGATGGGGGCGACACTGCAAGTTCCCCTCGATGAGCAGCTGCGTGAACGTTGCTTGACGACCCACAAGCAACGCTTTGAGGCTCCTCGCCGAGGCCCATATTGGCTGTGAGATGATCAATCTGCTCGATGACCTAATGGAAACAAATGGATTGTCTCATAGAAATGCACTGATTCTCTAAATCTCCTAGAACCTTAGTATAAGAAAAAACTCTTTATAGCGGCTGTCTTTGGAACACACCCCTCAGACATTTGGCCTATTTTTGAGGAAGATCCTTTTCTGTTCCAGCATGACTCTGGTCCATCAATGACTGCTAACCTCACAAATTATCTTCTGGGTGAATGGACAAAAAAATCCCCACACCCATGTAATTTTATTACGAGAAGACTGTGGCCAGGTAAATTCTATGATGTTTCGCTGCTAAAGCACAATTATATATATATATATATATATATATAATATATATATACATATAATATATATATAATTGTGCTATATATATACACACACTGTAGATATGTAAATTATTCATTGTGAGAACACTTTGAGATCTGCGCTGGTTTCCAAAGGATCTTACATATAAGACTGTACAGAATAGTCACAAATACGACCATAGACAACGCTAGCAAATAAAGACAAAAGAAAACAAAGGTGCAGCAACAGAAAAACAAGAAAAAAAGCAACAACAACAAAAGTTACAAATCAACAGGCAAAACAAGGGTTATATCAAGCAATGTAAAGTAATAATGTTAATGTTAGTCTCACTGGATCAGTTGCAAACAGGCAGAATTATGGACAGGCAATTATATTAGAAGTTGTAAGGGTGTTGTTGAAGTTTTGACTGACAAGTACGGTGATTTCCAAAATAAGAAAACAGAGAGCATGTTTAAATAAAGAAAATGAGGATATGGATCGGATATTTAGTGTCAGGCTCCCCAGGAACCTTCCAAAAAGACTCCTACCTCTTTCATCTCCACGTGAACTTGCTTCAAACCCCCCAACACGTCCTCCAGATCTGTCACCACTTGTCGAATCTGATCCCTCACTGAATCCTGCCCTCTTGGTTGCTTCCCCAATTCCGAACCTTGGGACTGGTGCTGGTTGGAGACTGGCGCTTCCGTACTGATGACGACTGGGCTTCGGATGAAAATCCCCTTCGGTTTTTCTCGGTTCAAGTGCTTTTGTGGGACTTCCGTTGGGAAGAACCCTCTGTGAGGGTGTCCATTACAATTTGATCCACCAGAGTCATAATGGGTATCTCTTCGCTTTGAGGGTCCAGGCTTTGGTGCGCAGTGTCCGTTAACCATGGGAAAGGGATGATCCAAATTGCCATTTTGTGGGGTGCAAGCAGAACCATCCTCCCCTTCGTCCACAAATGCATCATAGAACATAGTCCGGCTATATCCATACGCTTGACCGTTGACCCGCAGATGAGGGAGTGGATGTGGTATCTGGAAGTGAAAGGGATTTGCCCTGGTGTGGTTGTATGTGGTCACACAGTCACACTGCTCCCTGAAAGATGGGCAATGTCTCGTGCCAGGCTCCGGCGAGTGGCTCCACTGGGCAGGCTTCAACTCCCATGGGGGACTGAATCGGGCCAAGTCACTTGACTGGCTGAGAGGGCCCAGAAACACAGGCCGTCTCTGAGGGTTGTAATGACTGCCTCTGGATACCCTCCCCCCTGCGTCCTTAACCCAAAGAGGCTGGGTGTCTCTGGGGCCATCCAGATGTGGGTGGTCTGGCTGTTTGCAGGACGCTGCTTGGTATCTTGGTACACCATGGCGGGCGCAGCGCTGGCAGGGGCACAGACCAGCGGTGCCGTTGGGCTGGAGAAATCGCTGGTGTCCTGTTGCTTGCGAGCCTTCTGTATACATGTCCAAAGAGGCTCGCGTGGAAAATGGTTCCGAAAAACCTCCAATGGCTCCGTAAAGTCCCGTCATTCACTCATTCTGTTTTCCTCATCCAGTACCTCCAGAAGAGCAAACTTGTCCCCCTAAACACCACCTCTTCTCCCTCCACCCAAGACGTCTCCCTCCCCTTCCTTCCTGTCTGTTGTTTCCCCCACTTCTCCTCTCCAGCTCTTTTCTTCCCCTCTCTCTTTTCTTTCTCCCAACTTTTTCCTTCTTCCTCTCTCCTGAACGGTGCCCCTCTCCTCCTCCTCCCTCCTTGCCTCCCTCTCTTGTCTGTCTTTCTACCGCTCACGCTTCCCTGTTCTGTCTAATTTGCTGCCTCAGGAGTCTCTCTCCGTTTCTCTCTCTCTCTCTCTCTCTCTGTATTCCGGCTTCTTCCCCTCCCCTCCACTCTCCTCCACCTCCTTCTTTCTTTCTCCACCTCTTACTCAGTCTTCATCCGCTCACATATAGTTGTCGTACCTGGATTTTTGAAGCCCCTCTTTCGTCTCCTCATGAAATCCTGAAGTCCTGCGGTAACGGGCTCCATATGGCTTTGGACCTCTCGGAGAAAGACAGCCAGGTCTGGAGCCCAGCTCATTAGCCCAACTGAAGTCCTGCAATGCACGGCGCAATTAAAACACTGCCCGAGATTCCTTGGCCAGAGACGGCGCAAGAGAGGAGGGGATTGTAGGGAAGGGGGTGGGAGGAGAGAAGCAAAAAAAAAAAAAAAAAAAGGGGGTAGGTGGGGTTTCCAACAACGCCGGCATGGAAGTGGGCAGCACTCTGATTCAAGGAGACATTGACACTGCCTGGAACATTCCGCACCACACGCTTGCGCGCTACCTACATCGGACTGTTTTTTTTTTTGTCCTTTTCAATCCATCTTTATCGGCACGTTTGCACCTTATGTGTGGGGAAAGAGATCCTTACACCCATTTTCCATTCAGTTGTATAGACAAGAAATTCAATTTAACTGAGGTGGCAAAGTACTCACACACTTGCATTGTACTTACGTACAGATACTTCAACAAAATGTAAAAAGTGAAATTAATTTTCATTCTCACTGTATTTACAAGGGTTCAATAACTTGGTACAACGAAAACAATAAAGAACTTCTCTGCACACAAACTAGTTTCCCTCTTTTATTAATTTCCATAGTGTTCTAACTGAGAAGAAGAAAAAAATCACTGGCGACACTATAAAAATAACGTGTTCCCATGCCTTTGCTAATGTTTTAAACTGATTAAAATAAAAAAAGATAAAGAAGCTCATTATAACGAGTGAAATCAAAATGCGAGGCAAAATGTAATCACTTCCAAATGTTGAAAAAGCAACAAAACTTTTTTTTTCAAGAATTTCAAGCACCCACTGACATCCTGTTAAAATATGAGTTTCAAAAACTGCTATTCAAAAGTCAGAGGTGTGAAACATTGACGCATAGCATTAATTAAATAAATAAAGCATTTTCCAAAATTTCAAGCTACTCATGATTATTTTGAGGTTAAGCTCTAATCTTAAAAATTCAAGCACTTCTTCAACCTTGGAAATTCAACTTTCCAGCATTTTTAGCACCAATTTCCACCCTTGATACTTAATTTTCAAACACCTCTCAAACTTTAAGGAGGCAACTAAAAAGTTAATAATTAAAAAAAAAAAAAAAAAAAAAAAAGTCAAACACCTGTACAAACCCTGTTTATAATTTTTCATGATCACTTCTTAATTATTGAAAACGCACCATTTTCAAGCAGACCCTGTTACAAGAACTATTATCCAAAATTCAAGCACATCTCAAACGGGAATGAACACACCTCAAACCATAATTCAAGATTTTCTTTTTTTTTTTTACAAATTTCAAGCACCTGTACGTACAGTGCATATGACAGCTTGTAATCACTTCTTAAATCTTAAAAACATTAAAATGTAATCTTTTACAGCAATTTCAAGCAGACCCTGTTACGTTCCAAACCTTGAAATCACAATTGTTGAGTTTCAACCCTGCAGAGTTTTAAAATAGCAGTTGAGAGTTCATTCCACTACATCTAAATCTTCTCTTTGAAGGAACAAAACAGAAGAAACCTTTGAAGCACAGTACGACTAAACACTTCAGAGTAACGTGGCTTCGCTGAGGTCCTCATGTCCTCGCCAAGTGCAGTCAGCGTCTTTTTTCAAAGAAAATAACAGGAACTCTGGTAACAATGGGTTCTGCGGAGGAGCACTGTACAGAGAGTAAGCGCAGAGGAGGATGAAGGGGGTTCATTTGTCCCAGCAGGAGGACGAGCAGTCTGCTCCCATCTGCTAATTGTGTTTGTAGCGGAAACGCAGCTGGCGGGACTTTTACATCCATTTAGAAATTGCCACTTTTAATGTTTATCTATATTATTACTGTATGTAATGGTCACTTGACTTGTTAGTGCATTTTGTCTGCAATCACTCATAATTATGTAGAGAAAGACAAACTGGCATGTTGCAGATTTGCCAGGAAGTATTGCGAGCAATCTGGTTCTAGTTTTTCTTAAAGGCTATTCAGCCTACTTTGAATGCCAGCCGAAACACCGCATTCAAATTTGTGTGCTTTTATAATCACATGTTCGGTGTACTAGAAATGCGGTTGCCAACCACCAAGTCGCGGACCTGTACTGGTCTGTGGGATATTTGGCACCAAGAAATATGCATTCTATATGTTTCATTTTGAAAATCTGTCGCATAGGTTGAATCGACTTGGACATTGTTTTTTTTCCGGAGGCCAATCTCCGACAGATGTTTTTGCAGATTTAAGTGGGTGAAAAGCTCCAACCTCCTCAGATGAGGTCGGCCTTGTTTGAGTCACACCCCAGTGTGGGTACATTACCTCCTGCGGTGCAGCCTTGATTGTGAAGTACCAGGCATCCTTGGATTGGCATGATGTTTTATTTCTGGGAAGAAATAAAGTAATATCTGGCAAGTAATCAACACTGCATCCGTTTTGGGGTGTTCGAACCTCAAGGTTCCACTTTTAGTCTTTTTGAGTTTAGTCAGTGTCCAGTGACTGTGGCTAAAAAGGATTTCATGTGATAATGTACATGAGCACAAAGAGACCTCAGGGTGCTGCAGCCAATTTGTCTTGATGTGCCGAGCCACGGGGACAAGAGCCAGGCTGCTAAGATGTCCTGAAATCCACGAGACAATGGCAGAAAGCACTAATGGACGGGGTGATGGCGGCGCGTGGGGGGGGTAATGCCTTAAGAAGCGGTGGTGCACAGCCGACAGTTGTTGTCACGGCAGAGGGTAACAAAAACGAGTGTAAATTACTTGCTACTGTATGTCCCATTGGCATGAGGTTACATTCGCCAAAAGGGGTTGAAGAAAAAAGGGTGAGGCGAGGGAAATACGTTCACCTCGTTTGACTCCTGACTGGTGACAAGAGGAAAGATAAATAAAGATTACTCTAGGCTTCCTGACATCTATGAAAAAGTAATTTGAAAATGTTCAGTGACCAATTAATGAACCATAGCACGATGTTTAAGGACAATTCATGTTTCTCTCCCTTTTCACTTTATTTTCATCTTGTGGATGAATTCAATAATGATGCAGACAATTTAGTAGGCTGCTGTACATCATAAAAGAGTAAAATATCAGAGAAAATAAGTAACAGAGAAAATAAGCAACCGATGATCAAATGGAAAGCAACCCAACACTGACTAAAAACCTAGCAAATGGACTAAAGAGCAATCCATCGACCGAAGAGCGACCAGAGAGCAACCAGATGGACCGAATATCAACCGAAAAGCAACCGAGGATTAACTGAAGATCAGCTGAAGATCAACTGAAGCTCAACCAGCAATCAACCTAGGATCAACCAAATAGCTACAAAATAAACTGAAGATCGACCAAATCGACTGAACAGACCCAAGCTCAAACGACGAGCAACAGAAGATTGATCAAAGATGGTCCTGATCACCCAAAGATAAACCAAAGAACAACCAAAGGTCAACAAAATAAACTGAAGAGCTACCAAAACAACTGAAGGGCAACTAACTAAATAGCAACCCAATTTTAACTGAAGAGCGAACAAAGAGCTACCAAATCAACTGAATATCAGCCAAAAAGCAATCAAAGATCATCTGAAGATCAACCAAACATCAACCAAAGACCAACCAAAAAGCAACTGAAGAGAAAGCCAAAGATTGTCACTAGTTTTAACGGTTTACTACATCAACTGGACACCCACGACTGACGCTTTGTTAATAGTGTGTTTAGAAAAAACGTTTAGTGTTATAAAGAGCAGGAAGTTTGAGCTCCTAATTGAGGGAAGGAAATATAATTGAAGAGCATAGGATTTGGCAATAATTCAAAAATGTACGTATCCACAAAAATTTACGTATTCAACGTATCCAACAAAAAAATCCAATATCCAATATCCAACAAAGCTGTGAGCCCCAAAATGTAACAAGGATGTGTTCAATGAACACAAACTATGACTAAACTATGAAATAAAGTGTTTCTAGCAGGTGCTAGAAAAAGCAATTAAATTGAGGTAGAATGTTTGATTAGAAGCGGAATCATTTCCAAATTAACTTCTGCTGATGGCCACAGCTGGTGCTGCCAACTCAGACCACTCATCTTCCTGTCCCCATCTGCTTTTGCTCCAAAACACAGGAGTGCATTTTAAGAGGTAAATCCACCCACATCAGTTCTAATGCAGCTTAATGCAATTGTAATGGCCTTCTACCATTTTCTCGGATTATTATCAAGTAACAAAATAATGTTAATTATCAGGCGGGTCCTGATTTCGATTCAGAAACAGGAACCTCTTTTCTCACGCATGCTGACCCAGATAAGACACATTACATTTTTCATTAAACAGCACCACGAAGAAGAAGCGTCTGGTGATTGGAATATGAAGTGACCGCTGCTAAAGTCATTAGTCCCTCTAACACTTCATGTAAAGGTCAGCATTGTTCTGCCTTTTCCCCCAATGCCACTGCTATGTTGAGAGGGTCCTTGGTTTATGACGGAGCTCCGTTCCTACTGCGGCGAGTCGGCGACATAACCTGAATGTGTACGAAAGTTGTAACGTGCCGTAGTCTATCACTAACCTATGCTAACGCAGTTGGAATTAGCGTAAATATTTGTATGAAATACAATTGAATACACTTCAAGGCCATAAATCTCAAACAGTCAAATGAAAAACAGTAAGTACGACAGTAACAGAGTGTGCCTTATAGTGCCACGTCCCAATATACTGCTGCAATAAATAGTTCATTGTGCACTGTTCGTAACCTTGAAATTTCAGTCAATATGTGTAGGAAAAAAACTTCTAGGCCATGACAATAAAACAACTGAATGAAACACAATAAGTACGCTACTTGAACATGACTTCTTACAACACTGCGCAAACTAGTTCATTGCGTGCAGTTCGTAACCTCGAACCCTCGTAAACTGAGGTATACTACCTTCTGAGGTAGTATCAGAGCCATGACAGAGGCCTGTGCGTACGGGTATTCTAATGCCCGGAGAGGGATGTGAAGTTAAACACACAACACTTTGTGTTGAAAACAATGTCGCTTACCCACAAGCATTTTCTACATGGCGCACACATCTAATTATATGACTGTAGGACGGCATGTCGTAGTCACAGCAATGTCCCGCCTGCCTTCACTGGGATCTGTGAAGGCAACAAAAAAACAAAAAACAAAGGCAGATTATCAAGTGTCGCGTTTCCTTTTACTGATCTGTTGCTGACATTTTGTGGTATCTCTGTGTCAAAGAGGCTATTTACTTCTTTTTTTTAACCTGTTAGCAGAAACAGAAATAATGCCACTGGGCATCTGCCGGATTATCTGAGGTATTTCTACACGCCAGAAATTTAACGCACCAAAAGGGGTCTGATTTGGAGTTCAACTAATACAAAAGTCAGTCGTGTCTAAAGAGTGTCTAAAGCAGGAATGGGCAACCCTTGGTACTCAATGGCCACATTTCATTTTTAAAATGGTCAGACCAACTGTAGGTGAGGTGTCAAAAAGAAAAAGAAAAAGTTAATGAAACGTGAATTTTAATTATAAAAAAGGTTATTTTAATTATAAAATGATAATTGGCCTTTGTAATTGTATTAATTAAAATGAAAATAAAAATAAAAGCATATGTAAAATTGTTCTCTTACTCTTGATACTTGTAAGACACTTAGGCATGTTAAAATGTAACTTTACACTTCTGAATTAATTCACTCAAAGTTAGAATAACTTGAAAGTCAACCAACATCACGGACTGTGATCCATTTTGGAGAATCTGCTGTATTGCCATAAACAACAATGGCGACCACAATTTCAGTTGATGGACGACCTCATTCGGAGAAAGCTTGAGTTGTCCTCCAAGTACTTTTACAAACGGCTGCTAAAAGGGAGCTAGCCAACGCTGTGAGACCTTGGCTGAACCAATTAGAAGGAAGAGCCAAGCCCGAAGAAGAAGTCTGCTTTTTAAAATGCAGAGCTGGCATGGTACAGCGTCCTTTCTTGGCTCCGGGCAGACGGGATCTCTTATTTTCCTAAGTGGCGGTCTTTTATTTAGTGCCGGCGTGTCTGCAAGTGCTGTGGCGTCTCTGAATTATTGTCTGCGCTGGCGTGAAGGCAATCTGGAAGAAGCCGTTCACACTCTGGTCCAATCAGGGACCATTCAGTACAATAGGCGGTTGTGAAGAAAACGAAGTGGAACCTCTAAAGTCGAATTCTCCTTTATGGGAGCACACAGTTGCGGCAATATTTTTTAAAAAGGCAAAGGGGAATAAATATCCTGCTTTCGACGGGTTCTATGTAAAAGGTAAAGGCGGATAAATGCCTTGTCTTCTGTTACTGTTCTGAACCTGATTTGCTGTGAGAAAGTGCACACAGTTGCATTAATAGCCCACCTTTACTGGGTTCTGTATAAAAGGCAAAGGTGGGCTGGTCCCCTTTTATAGCTCTAATAATGTGTCACTGTGTGAAAGCACATGGTTACAACAATAGCCCACCTTTGCTGGGTTGTGTACACAAGGCAAAGGCGGATGGTATTCTGTTAAGGCTCTGATGCAGTGTCACTGTGTGAAAGCACACACAGCTGGGGCAATATCCCACCTTTGCTGGATTCTGTATAAAAGGGAAAGGCAGATTAATGCTGGGTCTTCTGTTACAGTTCTGATACAGAGTTTCTGTGAAAGTGCACACAGGCGCGGCAACATCCTGCCTTTGCTGGATTTAATCTAAAGGAAAAGGCAGAGAAATGCTGGGACTTCTGTTACAGTTCTAATGCTGAGTCTCGGTTTGAAAGGGCACGCAGTTACAGCAATTTCCTGTTATCACTGGGCTCTGTATAAGAGGCAAAGACAGATAAATACCTCATCTTGTGTTATGGTTCTAATAGTGATTCTGTGTGTGAAAGCCCAAATGTGCGGCGATATCCGGCCTTTGAGTAAAAGGCAAAGGTGGATAAATGGTAGGTCTTCTGTTCTAGCTCTGATACTGAGTGGCTGTGATAAAGTGACAAAATCAGACTTTAATAGGTAATGCGTAAAAAGGAAAAGGCGGATAACAGAAGACAAGGCTTTCTGGTGCTGTGTCGCTGTACTCATGAAAACAGTGGTACCGCTAAACTCAAATGCTCCTGAAGTTGTACAGCTCTGAAATTCTGAGAAAAATAATGTAACCAAAATAAACAAAACATTGAGAGTTGAGCCACACGAGACGCCTGTTCAGAGAGCATCAAAGCAGCTCAGAATTATCCCTGACTACCACTCGCTCCTGTGGAGTTCAAAGTTCATCCGAGCTATTCTCACAGATGTTATTTTTACTGTTGTGCATGCAACTGGATACCCACTGATGATCCCGTGGGGGCGATGAATTTTGGATGATTATTATTTTATTGAATTATTACTCTGAAAAATACAGTGGATGTTGAGCTGCTTTGTCACATTTGGGAGGGGGGGGGGGGATTTCCTTGATAAAGACAACAGTGCCCTCTACGGCCCAAGCTCCAAAATCCAAGCACAGCATCCAAAAACATGCCTGCCGCCTGTTCACTCCGCCGGCCCTCCCTCCTTATGTATTACATTACTCCAAGTTGAGAATGTGAAGAATGTCAAGCAATTTATTTCTCTCTCTTCCTCCAAGATGACAGGTACTTCACCCCCTTTCACACTGCCTGTAAAAGCTGCTATGTCGCAGTTGTATATAGACAGCACTGACACAGACATGAGGGACAAATTTGATCCGACCAAGTTCCAATTTATGAGGTCGTATCAGAGCCATAACAGAGACGGGACGTGCCTGAGTGTAAGGGAATACCGAAAAGGAGCGACAGAAAAAAAACTCTTGAATTTGTGATCCGTGTCACTGTGTGAAAAGGGCACACAGCTGCGACAATATCATGCCTTTGTTCAATTCTCTGTAAAATGCAGAGGCGGATCAATGTTACAGGTCTGATACTATGTCACAGTGTGAAAGTGTATACTGTTTTGGCAATATCCCATCTTTGCTGTGTTCAATGTTAAAAGTCTATGTCAGTTAAACTCGAATACTGAGCTGCAGTGTGAAAGCAACATCATCTGGCCTTCGCTATTTATGTGTAAAAAAAAAAAAAAAAAATGTAAAAAAAATAAATAAACAAAAACAGACAACTGCCTGGTCTTCTGTTACGACTCTGGTGCTGTGTCACTTTACAGGCACAGATTCATAGACCTGTGGCACTATACGGCCATCGCCGGGTTCTTAGACAAAGGCTATAAATTCCTTTGTGTCTTCTGTTAACTGATGCTGTAATTTTTTGTGGAATCTCCACGTTAGAGGCTTCTGTTAACTGCCAACATCGTGTACTTTATACTGAGGAAGGCGGAGGACACACGAGTTCCTCATTACCAACCTTAAAGTCATACTATTAATAGACACCTCAATGGAACAAGGGTCATCACATTGTAATAATAACCAAGAAAAAAACCTTTAACTGCAATAAGGGATTAAGGCTTTTAACCCACATACTGTAACCTGCGTCATTTGCAATAGTTTACCTTGAAAGTCTACCACCCATAGCCGCATTAATGTATTGGTCAGGCCTCTTGGGGGTCAGCTAACCCATTATTCTGGACCCAGGAATCCTCGCCATGCTCTGCCCACCACGCCAGACTGAATCTGGTTTCACACTCAGAAGCTTCCGCATAGTCCAAAACAAAAACAATGACCCCCTGAGAGACAAGACACATGCAGACATAAGGCAAGAGAATGAATGATAGCTTAGACTTAGTATACAATGAACTGTAACTAAACAGTACATTTTCCACAGTACAAATGCTAAACTAACCTTTTATCAATGTGTGCGAATAATTTTGAGTTAATTTAGTCTCAACTCCTCCATTAGTTATGTAATAACATGTGAAGACTTGATCATTTAGTGGGCTGAATAACAAATGTTCAGTATACTAAATTTGTGCCATTTTTATATAAAACAAATAAATATGAAAAATGGTATACAACCTCAATTCCAATGAAGTTGGGACGTTGTGTTAAACAAATAAAAACAGAATACAATGATTTGCAAATCATGTTCAACTTATATTTAATTGAATACACTACAAAGACAAGATATTTAATGTTCAAACTGATAAACTTTGGATGCCCCTGCTTATTTCAGCAAGACAATGCCAAACCACATTCTGCACGTGTTACAACAGCGTGGCTTTGTCGTAAAACAGTGTGGCTACTAGACTGGCCTGCCTGCAGTCCAGACCTGTCTCCCATTGAAAATGTGTGGCGCATTATGAAGCGTCAAATACGACAACGGAGACCCCAGACTGTTGAACAGCTGAAGCTGTACATCAAGCAAGAATAGGAAAGAATTCCACCTACAAAGTTTCAACAATTAGTGTCCTGAGTTCCCAAATGTTTATTGAATGTTGTTAAAAGAAAAGGTGATGTAACACAGTGGTAAACACGACCCTGTCTCAGCTTTTTTGGAACGTGTTGCAGCCATAAAATTCTACGTTAATGATTACTTGCTAAAAACAATGAAGTTCATCAGTTTGAACATTAAATATCTTGTCTTTGTAGTGTATTCAATTCAATATAGGTTGAACAAGATATGCAAATCATTGTATTCTGTTTTTATTTATGTTTAACACAACATCCCAACTTCATTGGAATTGAGGCTGTACATATTTACTATTTTTGCAATATACGACATTAATAGTAAATTCAAGACAATAAATATACACCTACACTACAATCTAAATTTGCAAAATGTATACTAAATTTGAGCCAGTATAAAAGAAAAAAACAATAAAAAAAGAAAAAAATATTTGTAGAATATTCTATATTCTAAATATGCTAAACATATATTAGATTTGACACCAAAAATACTATTTGTACACTCAGCACAGTGGCCTGCACATTAAGCACATATTTCACATAAGAAAAATATCACAAATCCAGTGATAATAATATACAGTATCTGGCTTTTTTGGTGCTTGGGAGCTACAAAGATTTTGTGTGGGGGGAAAAAAAGTCCATTTAACGCCTGTCCTTATTATCCTCTTCCCTTACCTCCCACCCATTTCCCGTTTCCACTCCCCTAAGCTCTCCTGCCTCTCTTTTTTTGCCCAGATGCTCATCTCCGGACTGACTGTCGCACGGAGCGTATGGCTGTACAACACGAACCGGACAGGTTTGAAGGCCCCGTCTCCACATGCGGAGGTAAGCATACTAAAAACATCATGGTTCAGATCATATAAGACTCTCATGAAGTAAAACTACTGACTGTTTTGTAGATGACTGACAGACACTGGAGAGGGAACTGGGAGTTAGCAAACTTCGCTGGTCAATTTCACACTAGTGTTATTAGTTAAGGCAGTTTGGTAAAATAGTGGTTTGCTCATCTGCCTTACAGTTCTAACATTTGGGGTTCCAATGTCAGCTCCTCCCTTCCTGGGTGAAGTTTGCGTGTTCCCCAGTGTTTGCGTGGGTTCTACGGGTTACTCCCACATTCCAAAAACTTGCTTGTTATGTTCATTGAAGACTTGAAATTGTCCATAGATGTGAATAATTGTCTTAAACAGTTATTTCCCAACCTTTACTGAGCCAAGCCACATATTTAACAAACCTCACAGCACACTGCCAAACAAAAATGCAACAAAAAGTATACAGCATGTACTGAAATAATGATATAACCTTGTCTCAATTTACTCAGAAATGTACTTAATGTGAAATCCTGGCCTGTTTAGTTGAACACAAAGCTACTATTCTGTTGTATAAATGGCAGATACACAGGCTAAAGTCTACTGTCTGCTACCTCGTGGAAGAGAATTTTATTGTTCTGCCTGTCACTATATATTCCAGGCAGAAGACAAACGCTGTTATTTGTGTGGAATTATTGCTTTAGCCTGAGCACAACAGTCAACAAGTGAGTTTTTAGCAAATAACGGAAGATAAATTCCCCCCAAAATCCGCTAAGAGGTGAATTTGTAAATGACAATCTGGAAATATACAAGGGTTCACAGTAAATTCCAATTTACGGACTAATAAAGTGAAGTTGGATTATGTTCCACAGCACACTTGGTAATCTCTAACGACACATGAATGTGGCACGGCACAGTGGTGGGAATCGCTGGTCTAAATACGCCCTGTGATTGACTGGTGACCAGTCCAGTGTGTCAGCTGGAATAGGCTCCAGCTCATCCGCTACCCTACTGATGACAAACGGTACAGAAAATGGCTGGATGGACGGATATTGGACTGAGCCGTCCAAACCATCCCGATGGTGAAAATAAGTTCAATTTCCTTTTACATTGTTATCATCACGTCCTTATTTGTCTTTCCCCTCATAATTTCCTCCATCCTGAAGGGGTTTCACCAGCCGTGCGTGAATGCGAGAGCTTTGCAGGTTTTGTTACCCGCCTCACTGATGACACATCTATCCGCAACCAGGAACGACGACAAAGGACGCAGCTGCCTCTTTTCTGCCGCAGGAGCATCCAGGCGACAAGTGACATCATGGCGGGCGGGCTCAGGTAACCTTACCCGGATACCCCTGATCACACTTTTGGTTTCCTTCACAAGAGGTTTATGTATTGCCATACAGCGGTATTGAGAGTAACGTAATCATAGTAGCTGTCACTTAATTGTACCTAAAAGTGATGAGTATGATTTACTTACGACAAATAATATATCTTTGTTCATCTATCAATGTCAGCAACATATAGTGACCGGCAGAAAAATTTAACTCTCTTCCACTGGATGGCAGAACTACCTATTAAACTGTTAATTTAATAGGTAGACAGAAGATCTTTGTGTTCAACTCGATAGGCCTCGCTTTCACACCAAGTAAATTTGTGAGTAAACTGAGACAAGATCATCATTATTTCAATACATTTTCATTTGGTGGTGTGCCGCGAGATTTTTGTAATGTCAAATATGTGCATTGGCTCAATAAAGGTTGGCTCAATAAAGGTTGGGAAACACTGTAATGCATTACAAATTTAACTTCAGTCATACTACACCTGTTACAAATTATGTGTTTATGTAGGTAGGTAGGCAGGCAGGCACAGTACATTAGGGAAATTAATTATGAACATTGTAGTGACCAGATGTCAACTTTTTGCGATGACAGTGAACCCCCATCTGGAAATCAACTATTCACAATTTTTTCTTGAGAACTTAACTATTTGCTGGAAAACGCACATCTTCGTGCCTATCTGCGTATTTTTTCGCTCTTTCTGTAACGCCCCAACTTGCTGTCCAAACACCCTGTTCCTTCTAAGGTGCCATGTTAGCGGAGGAGAAACTAGGATCGGCCACTTGATAGCCAGCAGGCAGGCGAAGAGAAAGCAGGTTGGTAAACTTTTCAAGATGATGCAGAGAAAGATCCGGAATGCTATAGGTGGTAACAACTAAGTGCCCCAACTAAAGCTAAAGAGTCATTTCTACTTAAAAATTACAGTAAGAATGCTGTATCTATGTACCAGTAAGTCAAAAACAAAATAAAATGGCCAATAGGAAAGTAGTAATTGGAATTTTTACGGGCTGTGTGTGACACGGCGACATACACGCCAGGGTCCTTGCACTTCCGATGCATTTTTCCCCAATTCAAATGATCTATGAGCCAAAAATGATTTAGAAATGATAGAAACTGTTCTTGGATTAAAGTGTGGGATATTTTTACGGTTTAAACTTTTTTTGTGGGGGGGTCTACTATTCGCAAATTTTCGCCATTCGCATTGGGTCCTGTTCCCTGGGCTCACTGTATTTTATTCGTGAATTAGCAGCTCTCTCATGGAATTCTATGTGGATGCTCTGGGCATTGTTACTGGTAATCCATACAACAGGACTTAACATGCACATAAGCATTAATTCAACTCTCTTTTTTTGAGCTGCATATTTCATAAAATAATGTTTTTTTTCCCCTTTCAGTTCAGATTTCACCCAGAGGCTTTTCCTGCAAATATTCATAATACTATACTAAAAAAAAAAGTCTTGCTTTTGTGAAGACGCAGAACTTAGTTCGCAAGTGAGCACGGACAATAAAGTGTTCACAGTGGCTAAGTTCAGCAGCTGACACTGAAGATAACGCACCTGTGCCGTAAAAAAAGGAATGTTGTCAGCGTCTTAGCATGTACACTGACGCTTTATGGCCGTTGGGCTCCAGTTGGAGTTTTCGCTGCTTCAGGTTGTGTACTCGTGTGCCTACTGAACTGGATCCAGTGTGTCTTTTTTGGAAGACTGGCTCAGTCCAGCAGGAACAAGCGTGGCAACTCTTATGGCAACATTCATAAGGCGGCTACCATCATCCGGGTTTGGATCACAA
Source organism: Phycodurus eques (assembly GCF_024500275.1). Taxonomy (NCBI): domain Eukaryota; kingdom Metazoa; phylum Chordata; class Actinopteri; order Syngnathiformes; family Syngnathidae; genus Phycodurus; species Phycodurus eques. Next base: position 19,382,855 of record NC_084537.1, read on the forward strand.
CAAAAACAACAGCAATGACTACAAATACACTCAACATAATAAATATAAAAGACCAAGAGTACAAAGATATTAGGACAAAATTTTGAATTTTAGAAAAAAAATATGCACGTGAATCCGGTAGTGCCGAATATATTGAATGCAAGTCTGTGTGTTTGTCTATGACTCCCTTGCAATTGACAGGCGACCATCCCAGTGTGTACACCGCTTCTTGCCCAAAGTCAGTGCTCCAATGAGAACAAGCACTATATAAAACGTCTGAATTTTTTTGTTTACAATAAAGCTTTGTTTTAAATGAAAAAAAAAATGTCTGGACGTTTTAATTAGTTATAAATCTTTGTTTAACTTGGAACGATTGCATGCTAGAAATCATATGGACGTTATTATCTGTAATATCAGTTTGTGCAAGAAAATAGCAGGAAGTCATATCATATTACATGTAAAAGTGATGGATAAATTCCTTACATACTTTTGATCACGTTTGCCCTAAAAAGATAAACATGTAGTGATACCTACCTGCCTCTGGAGGGCGCCCGAGCCCACCTGCAATGACATGTTATTGTTAGCTTCATTAGCGTGCACGTGCCATTCACAATTAAACTCTCTCAAACTCTTTGAATAAACCTGACGCTTTAACTTTATATTTACAGATACATTATATTCCCTAGAAGGTGACATACTTAAGATCATTTGTGACAAAACTATGAACGGTTATCCACTTCGAGGAGATGTGTGGAGAGTGGGGGTGAAAATGTAGGAAGTAACTTTTCAACTTCTCTCTGACGGCGAGCAGCAGCAGGAGAAGACGTGACACTAATCCTCCAAACTTCTCCGAGACATTTCCCCTTTCTTTTAAAAGGGAGCATTATCGACGCCGAAGTGCTCCCACGTTGCTTCTGCGTCATTTAAAAGCGGACTCAAGTGGTTCCTTCGCTTACCTTCACCGGAAAGCACAGGTGAACATAAATAGTTGTTGTGGGTTCCCCCCCGTCGTCGTCGTCGTGTCATTGGATTTTTTTTTAATACATATACACAATATACTGGAAAGACTCCTCGACAGAAGTGCTTTTTTCGAGATGAAATGAGTGTTTTTTTCTTAAAGGTAAGCTCAATTTTGCCTTTTATAAAGTGTTACCTGAGCCACAGTTAGCTGAGTTGCTCAGGGTGTGACTGTTTTGTTTGAAGGGAATTGTTGGGATTGGAAAAGATTCATTTCAAAGGTAGCATTTGGCACCAGGAAGCGATTAAAGTTATTGATATGACACATTTTATACAACTTGAGCCACAAAGTAACGTATCTGGCATTGCTCCGCGAAAGTTATGTGACAATTAACGCTATCCTACCTTGAAAACGTTAATTGCCTGCCTAAAATTATTTTTAATATTTTTTTTTTTAGATTCAGGCATTTAAAAAAACAATACATTGATTCGGTTTGTGATTTGTTGATTCAGACAATATAACAAATGTTAATAATATATTTTTAAAAATACATAAAAACTGTACGTTATGACTTATATCTTATTCAAGGTCATGTATATAAAAAAAAAAAAAATTAAAAACCGTATCTGTTATTCCAGATTTAATGATTTACCAGTAAACCATGTTAGGAGTTTAAGACTGTCATTTTGGTTTAAAATTTAAACTTTAAATGATCGTAACCATAACTAACCCTAATTAGCGTCTCTGACAAGTTTTTGCTTTCAGTTTCTGCGATGCTGTTCAACAGCAAACCAGTGAGAAGTAAAAGACGTGGACTGCAGAAGAAAACAAAACAAGAAAACAAAAATGTAAGATGCATTTGTTACAACCAAGGAGCTTGGCGGAAGGCATCTTATGGATAGTTTTAGATCATGTGATTATTTTTTTCACATTCATAAGAGTCCTCGAAGAAAAGAGAAAACATAATTACGATGTGGTCCGCAGCAAAAATGTGTTTGACACCCCTGTGTAACGGAAAGACTAGTAGACCAACTTGGTTTCGTTTGCTGCTTTATTTCTGTATAACCCTTGTCAGTTAATATCAGCTGTAGGGCTTCAACTAACTTATTAATATTTTTGTATTTTTAGATACAGTATTTGTTGTAATATTTTGGGCATTTTGGGTACTTGGTTTGGTTTGTCTCTCCCATTGGCAAATCCCTGATCTATTTCTTTGAGCAATTTCATGATAACACTGATAATCATCAATTTGCTCACGGTTACATCAGAGTTGATCATAAATTCAGTGAGTGGTTGAGCTGCTGTCAACAAATATTCATTTATTGGTTTCCATCCGGCTTCTTCTTTGTGTCAGGATGAGCACTTCCAATGGAGAGGCCCGTGTCGTACAGATCTACCAGAGGCTGTCTGAGGATGCAGCCACCCACTGCCCGCTGCAGGTGGGCGCAGGGGACACGGCCGGGGCGGTGGTCTCCAGCGCCGTGGTCACTCTGGGGCTGGACACCAGCCGCCAGTACAGCCTAGTGGAGGTGAGGACGAGCAGCGACGAGGAGCGGCGGCTGCGGTTCGACCACTTACCCCTTGAGAGGGTCCTGCTGTGGCCCCCGGAGGCCCAGAAGTGGCACCCGCAGAGCCTCGGGTACTACTTTGCCCTGGAGGAGGCTGAGCAGAAGCCCGCGGAAGAGTATGACGATCTTTGTAGCCTCCCCGCCGTGACCGAGGATGCTGTTGTGGAGGCTTTGCAGCGACGTTTCCTCAAGCGCAAAATCTACACGTACGCCGGCAACGTCCTCATTGCGCTCAACCCTAACAAATTCCTTCCGCTGTACTACAACCCAAAGTACGTCAAGATGTATGAGAACCAGCCGCTCTGCAAGCTGAGCCCGCACATCTTCGCCATGGCCGACCTGGCCTACAGGACAATGCTGAACCGGAAGGTGGACCAGTGCATGGTGATGTCCGGCGAGAGTGGCTCGGGCAAGACGGAGAGCAGCAGCTATCTGGTCCACTGTCTGACGGCGCTCAGCCAGCAGACTTACTGCAGCGGCATGGAGCGCGCCATCCTCGGGTCTAGCCCTGTGCTGCAGGTAGGTCATGTGATGCTCTTTCTTTTGGTGAGGCTGGCGGGCATTTTCAGATTCTGTTTTTTGCTTAGGAACCATCTTTTTCTTTCCTATCTGAGCGAGATAACCTGGAAGTACTTGGAGGAAAAGTTGTTTTCGATTTTCTAAAAATGCATATGAAAGGTGCCTCGATATAACCTTTAACCAGCCTTTAGCATAAGTTACCACTGACCAACCTTTCTTTATGAAAGGACATATTTTAACCATAATACTTGATGGCAGCATTATTTAAAGCAACAGGCCACCAATGAAGTATACCCACTCTATGCAGAAACCCTCGAGTTTCACACTACAGACTTATTTCAGCAATATTCACCCTCACGCAATGACGTTGGTTGGAAAAAGTGAACTCAAATTCATTTTAAACGGTGCTGTTTTATCGTCTGTTTGAAAGCAAGCATCTTTTAATCTCTTTGGCCTGCAAAGGTTGAGGAAAGGTAAACTTAAGAAGATTTGACTTTCTGAAGAGGCCGGAGGAGTGGGGAACCTGCAGACTGTGGGTTGAGATAAAACCTTATGAAAACTTTATTCAAAAATTTCATCACGATTATAGTGAGCAAAATGATGACGGTTTTCAGTGTTATCACAATATCACTAAAAGAAATGCATCAGGGATTTGCTCATGGGATGGGACAAGTCAAAACAGTAGGTACGCTTGCACAAGTCGAAAGTCGAAACATACACAAATATTAGGAAAAATACGACCTTGTAGATCATATAGGTCAAACTCAGGGCCGGGGGCCAAATTTGGCCCATGATATAATTATATTTGGCCCGCAAGACCATATCAAATGTGTATTAGAGCTGGCCCGCCAGTATATAGCACATGCGCTACTAATATTACAAATCCCAGAATGCTTTGCTAGCGTGTTGACCCATTGGTCTAGATCGGCAAGTGCCTCTTCCCTTTCTGTTGCAGTCGTTAGCAACTATGCTACTAGTCTCCTCGAGCAAATTTACACCTCCCCTTTGCAAAAATGGCCAAACGTAAGATGGAAAACAGTTAACTTCCAAGACAGTTGGGAGGCAGATTATCTGTTCACTAAAGTTAAAGGACAGACCTGTTAGTCATGTGCGGATCAACGTGGCTGTAACAAAGAATATAACATAATTGAATTCATGTTTTTTTTAAAGCCCTTTATCAACTCCTAGGCAGGGACTGTTAAGAGTTTGAAGTTTGGAGTTTTTATTAAAGGACATTCTTATTTTTTGGGGTTGTTTTGTTGTTGGCCTTTTGAAAAAAGATTTACATAAAAAAGAAAGGTAGTTGGAGATAGATAAATAGAAGATAACGAGACAGAAGGATTCATGTTATCTATTTAACTACAAAACAACAAACAAATACCACTGATGTCTTTTATCGCAAATTTGATTTCTTGTGTTTATAATATTAAAGTTAGTTTATTCCAGATTCAGTGTTTAAGCAAAATTTAAATTTCCGTAACTTCCGTAACCTTTTGGTCGTGAAAATACGGTAATCAGCAAACAGTCGCAAGAACTAATTTTTACATATTTGGTAAGACCCTCTTGTCTCAGATCCTCTTTTTTGTATGTGTGTGTGTTTTAGGATACATTCATATTCACTTCAGCTCCAAAACAGAAAGGGAGCAGTACAGACAACACATACAGGAAACACTGTATGTATGTTTGTATTTCCTGCATATGACTATGACAAAAAGTGCTGCGTGATCACAAAGCTTGGAACCCCCCATTGTGACGTGTCTAACCCTAACTCTAAGAGAGACTACCTTAAAGGGTTATTCAATTGTAGAATAAAAAAAAAAAAATGTTTTGTCAATTGGTAGAACTGGTGTCAAGGACAAAAACATTTTCACATCATATCAAATTTGACGCCATGCTTCACCCAGATTATATGGCAAGGGCAGAGCGGATTTAACGTCGCCCGTCTATCTAGGATACTCGCTTCTGATAGGGGTTCACCTGGGTGAATTCCCTTGTAGGAGTTCGTCAAAGTACGAGCCCTGGTATTTGCCCCCAATTTCCTGTTCAATTTTCTACAAGTAACTATCCATTAGGCGCAACTGAGTTACTTGTGGGGCATTGTGTTCGGGACTCATCTAGTACATAAATTTTTCACCAAGATATATGAGATGAACAAAGATATGGCCAATCACCAAATAAAATAACATCTAGCCTAGCTTCTTGTTTTATTACTGTCAGTTTGTGGCCTTTTTTGAAAGTAGTAGTCAGTAGTCATATCAGCTTTCTTTTTCAGCTCCCAAACCAGTGCGACATTGTTTTTTTCTTTTCACGGATATGAAACTAGGCCAAATGATAACACTTGGTCGGCTTCTGACTGTCGGCAGAACATCACGTGACCTGCATAGGACCTACAGGTGTTCTCAAAAACAGGCAACACAACAAACCTGTTCCATGATTTGAAGAAGTATCAGCAAGTATTTATGTGGAAAGCATGAAAATGCGAGCAAAGTCTGCACAGCCTGCCACTGCTGCTAGCAGTGGTCGGAGCGGTCTACACGTCTGACGACATGAGTGGCTGTGGAGAGGGAAGTCTGGAACCAGACCCCGGATAAGCGGAAGAAAATGGGTGGATGAATAATAATGGCGATTGGACGATATGAAAAAATAAAGTGTGATAATTTTAGGGCCTTTTTGCCCAGCCCTTGGTTAGTACAGTCATAGTCATAAATCCAATGAATAATTGGCATAATAATTTATTTCGGTGTTTTGGTTTTCATTTTTCGTCCTTTTGTTTCCTCATTGTTAGTTTTTTAATTTGGCTAAAAATTTTCAATTTTTTTCATCGCTAGTTTTTATGAGGCCCCAAATGCAAATTTTGATCCGCAAATTACAATGCTTATTTCAAGCCTTGCTGTAACACTGCATACATACAGTAATGGCGGCTCTGTTGAATGTGAAAAGTAAACAATGATGTGATGCTAATGATAGAGGTCGGTGTCAACCAATGTTTGTCATCAGCCCTCTCAAGAGATCCTGGTTGTCTTAATTTATTCTGGGGTGACAGGAGGAACAAAAATAATCCTGGGGAACCCTATGTATCCTGGTAGTTTTTCGTGGTAGAAACACAGGGGGAAGACAAACTACCACGGTAATTAGGACGGTTCCTTAAAAGGTTCCTGTGGCGGAAAAGACCCTATTGGAAGACACATGTTGTAGTGTTGTGGCTTTTTGCCATCCCATTCATAATTAAATCACAAATAGAACCAATGTGCAAGCGCAATGGAACGCTGTCACCGGATTTCAAACTGTGTGTGTCTGTGGAGATGGAATAATAATGGAATTGTTTTGGCGCACTGTTAGGATTCCCCTTTGTCCGGGTGACCCGCGTTAGCTGTGCATTGTGTTGTCTCGGGAGTGCAGAGCTCCACGGTGGGAATGTGCAGGGCGTTGCCTTGGAGAGGTAACACCAGAGAGGCAAGGTGAAACGTGTCAGAACAGGCTTGGCCAGGTTTGCTGCCGAATGCGCACACCACGTCAATCAATTCTAATCTGTAAAGGTATTTCTAAATGCATATGATAGTATTTCACTTTCCACTCTTGTTGTTCAAAAGTAACAAAAAATGTGCACTTTTTCAGACCACTTTTTGCAGACCATCAGCCTTTATTCATTAATAGTCTGGTTTATTCTAATTGGGCCTTGGTGGATATGTGTGCACTAGTTGGGTAAAAGTCAGGAACAATATCAATATGTAAACATGTGAACTAGATTAATCTTTGTACCACAAGACATTGCATAAAAAAATATATACCATTTTATTTATAGTATTAGATGACTAGTGTCCTAAGCAGTCACATTTGATATAAACTAAGCAGTTACCTAGGTGAGAATACTCCCCATGTAGTAACTTTGTCTCATTCCATCTTTATTCCTGCATACCTGATTTGGATTTAAACGAATGGAAAAAATGAAAGCATCCAAGTGAAACTTTCCAAAGAAACTGTGTACAGTACCTGCCAGCGTGAATCATGAGCACATTGTTCAGGTGCAGCGGAGTTGCCTTATGCGTTGGCCTGTTAAGACACGATGCTCAGCAATGCTGCCGCTGAAATGCGGAGCAACACGTGCCATCCTTCGATGACTGGGGTCTCAGATTGAGTTTGACTTCCCTTCAAAAAGGTTCATTTTCACCAATATGAGAAAAATGGCCACTTGAAACAAAATTGGGCACACTTCCTGTGTATTTTTTGGTCATGGATTCTTGAGGATTTTTTTTGGGGTCTACTCATGGTAAACATAATATACCTACCAAATTTCATGTGTCTTAGTAAAGTGCTTTCCAATGCTGCTTCGAAATGTAAATGTTCCCCAGAATGACCCTTAAATGTCCGCTTCAAACGCTAGACTCGTGTCATTTCGAGGGTGGGTATTTAAGACTGGGTCTACTCATGCCTCCCAATCATTTAACCCACAAATGCTCATCATCGGCATCAGACATCTACATTATTATTAAAAAAAGGGCTTCCTTTGTCTCCAACAGGCTTTTGGCAATGCAAAGACTATAGCGAATGATAACTCCAGTCGCTTCGGAAAGTTCATGCAGCTCAACTACCTGGAGAGCGGTGTCATCCGAGGGTAAGAGATTACTACTAGGTGGTAGTCCCCTAGGAATGCGTTAACACAATCTTCTCTTTAGGGCAGTTATCAAGAACTACCTACTTGAAAAGTGCCGACTGGTTCACAGAGATAAGAGGGAGTGGTAAGAATAAACTACACCTATTCAAATCCAGTCATCATAACATCTGTCCTCTAACACGAAAGCCTTTATGACTGCTGCTTTTTGTTGTTGCTCTTTTACACATGCAGGAACTACCACGTCTTTTACTACCTGCTGGCGGGAGCGTCCAAAGAAGAGCGTGAAGAGTTTAGTCTATTAGCGCCTCAGGATTATCTCTACCTCAAGCAGGTACCTTTGCTCTTTCTCGAAGAAGGGAGGGTCTGAGCGTTGAATATTGCTAATCAGAGACTTCGTCCATCATAAGTCATTATTTTATGCAGTGATAGGTTGTATGGTCACAACATTTGATCTGCTCGTATGGTTACATCAGGTAAAATGCTGTAATGTCAGCAGGACGTCTTTACACAACAAGGGAGAGGCCTATTCACTGCTAGAAACTGACATAGCTTCTATTCATGTCTATTGACATGCCTTCGAAGATCCTCTAAAATCTCAGCTTTCTTATCTGAAAGAAGCCGCCGACCTTGGATAAGGAACATAACCTTTTGAGCAGAAAACAATGGAGTCAGTTTACTGAATCTGACGTCCAAATCAGGTGATTAAAAACTGTCCTGTCAAAATGACCCGCTTTAAAATTTAACTCTTGAAAAGATATTAAAAGATATGTTAATAGAAGATTTACTACTGTATGGTGTTACTGTACTACGGTGTCTTGTGGTATGTTACGTTAGTGTTTTTTTTTGTTTGTTTGTTTTGTTTTTTTGGTTACCTTTCAGTATTTTACCTTATATGATCAGTCAAGAGGCTCTGAGTTTGAATCTCGTCTCGGGTCCTCCTGTGTGGAGTTTGCATGTTCTCCCCGTTCTTGTGTGGGTTTTCTGCAGGGACTCCGGCTTCCTCCCTCATTCCAAAAACATGGTCCATATAGGTCCATTGAAGACGATAAATTATCCTTCGGTGTGAATGTGATGCCCCAACTAAGCTGGGATAGGCTGCAGTTCCACCTTATAGCGCACAAGAGGTATAGATGGTTGGAAGAGGAGATGTTGCATGGAGCAGACAGACAGAATGTAGTATAAAAGGTCTTCTGAGTGACACGGAAGCAATGTCACATTTGGAGCCTTTTTGTGATCTTGAACGTAAAATTATTTACAGTTACCTATAACAAGGTTAAAATAAATAACAAATACAAAATAAATTTGGGTAATGACCAAGATGCTGCTTCATCAAGTCTAAAGATATCTGATCACATGTAGCAGCTTCCTCTGGTAAGTTTCTGTTTCAGTCAGGGAAAAAAAAAAAGTGTAGTAAATGTAATTACATCACATCATGGATGATGTCATTTATACACTGAGCTAAAACGCAGCACCTACCAAAGCACATGAAGTCACTCAGATTCCGTCAAGGGCGGAAACTTCTACGCAGTACACCAGATGATCAAATGTAGAGACTGTTTCTTTAAAGACCATTAACACCCAAGTAAACTCTGACATGCGTTCACTCCGTAATGTTTTGTATGTCCATGTTTAATTGATACCTTTGTCATTGTATCTGATCTCTTTGTTCTTCAGGAAGACCTTTGCTTAGATGATGAGGAGAAGCTCATGCAGGGGTACAGAAGGCTCCATCAAGCCATGGAGATGGTTGGCTTCCTGCCTTCCACCAAGAAACAGTATGTATGCGATTTAAAGTTTACCGTATTTCCTGCAAATACAGTAAACTCAGAATATTCCCCGGGGAAAGTGGCTAACCCCTACTGTGTGTGTGTGTGTGTGTGTGTGTGCGTGTGTGTGTACACACACATACACAGCCATGCCGTGTGTGTGTGTGCATATACACACACACACATATCATGGCATCCACCTGTTCCCAATTAGCCTGTTCACCTGTGGGATGTTCCAAACAGGTGTTTGATGAGGATTCCTCAACTTTCTCAACTGTCTTTTTCGCCACCTGTCCCAGCTTTTTTGGAACTTGTTGCAGCCATAAAATTCTAAGTTAATGATTATTTGCTAAAAGCAAATACATTTGAACATTAAATATCTTGTCTTTTTATTAAATTAAATATAGGTTGAACATGATTTGCAAATCATTGTATTTTGTTTTTATTTGTTTAACACAACGGCCCAACTTCATTGGAATTGCGGTTGTAGGAAGAGCACAAAAAACATGTTCTTTCAGCAAATAGCCAAGGAGAGGTTCTATATAAAAAATAAAAAATAAACATGAATAGGTGAATTTGTAAAAGCTAACCGCAAATATGAAGTGGTTCACTGTATAGCAGAAACTGATGCGCACGACATTATGGAGTGGTCATATGTCCGAGTGTACGCCAATGCTCACTGGAAAACGATAAAAAGATCATCTTAATTTTACCACGCAGAGAACTCATTTACACACTTTAATCCATTTGAGAGCCTCTTTCTTGTGAATTAAAAAAACTCAATAACACCAGTGAATAATGGAAGTCAGGTTCCCAAAGTATTAGAACCAAAAAAGACCAACACTCCAGGTGCAACCAGGAAAGCTACTCATTAGAGGGTCCTAGTGGTAGAACGACACCAGCACAACGTCAGCGTGACTAATTTCACCCCATCCAGTTTCTGCCGCCTGTAATGGTGTCGGCGACAAGTCCGAGCTCGTCGAGCCCGAGTTGGAGAAAAATGTGGTTTGCCTGTAAGCAAGCGCGTGACGGCATGAGTGTCGGTTTCGATGCAGAATAATAATGCAAATTGACTCGCTGCCAAACAATGTCAGCAGTTTTTGTAAACTGTACGTTTACATTCATTAAAAGAGTGTGTGTACTTGTGTGCAGCATATTTTCCACCCTTTCTGCCATCTTGCTTTTGGGCAACGTGACCTTTACCCTGTCAGAAAACAACGAAGCTGTGGAGGTGGGGCCGGCTGACATTTTGTCCATCTTGTCAGAGCTACTCAAGGTATCTTGGGAAAAAAAGAGCAATTACGCGTATAATGTTTCCCCAAAAGTACTCCGATTGGAATGAATGTGCAACTGCAGTCAATCAAAGCTGGTTTTGTTAATTCCAGGTCAAAAAGGAGCTGCTGGTGAAGACCTTGACCGAGAGGAGAGTTTCAAAAGACAGTGACACAGTGTTTTCACTGTACACGCTGCAGGAGGTACACATTGACTTGTTGGTTGCCTGGATAGTATGTTAAAGTTTGTAGCTGGAGTTGATTATTATTTTTGTTTCAAGGCCCTGGCGGCTCGGGACTCCATGGCAAAGTCTTTGTACGCCGCTCTGTTCGACTGGATTGTCCTTCACATCAACCATGCTATGCTCAACAGGCGGGACATGGAGGAGTCCGTTTCTGTCAGTCTTTTCTTTTTGTTTTGTTTTTTCACAACAATCTGTATTGTTTATATTTCATAGGGTGTTACTGTATATTATGCTACATTATATTTATGATACGCTACGATGAGGTACAGTATCTTACTTTATGGTATATGGTACCGCTATGTTATAGTATGTTACATTAGGGTATGCTACTTTGTGACATGATGGGTTACATTATGTTGGTTACGTTATAGTATGTTGCAATAAATTACAGTCTGGTACAATTCAGTATGTTATGTGGTATGATAAGTTGTGGCATGTTATAGTATGTTAAGTTATAGTTTGTTACATTATGCTAGGTTACATCATGTTACATTATGATCAGATTTTGATATGCTAAGTTGCGTCTGTTATATCATGTTGCGTTATGGTACGCTGCGTTCCGGTACCCTACATTATGGGATGCTACGTTGTGGTATGTTTGGTTACGGCATCTTGCAGTATGTTACGTGTTTTATGTGTTATGGTATGTTACATAACATCATGCTATGCTACATTATGGAAAGTGGTGGTATGTTGTGATAAGTCTGCTATGTTACAGAATGTTTTAAGTACGTTGTGTACCCTTAGCTATATGACGGCAAGTAGCAGTAAGTTATGGTATGTTTTAGTACAGTACGCTGTAGTGTGTTATGGTATGCTACATTTCGGTTTGGGGGTTTATTATAGCATGTTTCAGTCAGTTATGGTATGTTACAATACAATATGGTATGTTACAACATTAAGGCATGCTACGTTAAGGTTCGTGGCGGTATGTTGCCGTAATTCACGTTGCATTATGTCATGTAATGTGGCAGTAAGTTACGATATTCTTCGATACATTATGGTATGTTACATGACGTTATGGTATGCGACTTTAACGTACGTTAAAGTGTATTTGTGTTACGTTGGAGTAAGTTACGCTTTAAGTATGTTACATTATCTTATGGTATGCTACGATATCTAATGTTGCACTACAGTATGTTCTGTTGCGTTGCCCTAGGTTTTGTGGCAGTATGTTATGTTTGTATCTTGCCTTATGTTTGTTACAGTGTTTGTCTATTGGGGTCCTGGATCTGTTTGGCCTGGAGAACCTGCACACAAACAGTTTTGAGCAGCTGTGCATCAATTACAGCAATGAGAAACTTCAGTGTTACATGAACCAGCAAATCTTCACACTTCAGCAAGTAGGAAAAACTGTTTAATATGTGTCATTCTTTGTGCCACACACGCAAAGCAATCTTTTTTTGCTCCTTGAATGTGATTGTAACAACAATTTTCCAGGAAGATTATGAGGCCGAGGGCATCAGTTGGCAAAGCTTTGAGTACAGCGACAACAGCAAGTGTATTCAGCTTATCGGTCAAGGCCTCTTCAACATGCTGGATGAGGAGAGCACGTAAGACCACGCTCATTCAAATTTAAATTATCTTGGGCAACATATGATAGAAGCCAGTTTAGTTGATTAAATGTCTGTGTTTGTGTTTCTCTTAGCCTCCCTCAAGCAACAGACGAAGCACTTTTGGACAAGTTAGTGCTGCAGTTCAAGGACAACTCACTCTTGGCAGCCTCTGTTGACCGTGAGTCGTCATTTGCCATTCAACACTTCGCTGGCAGTGTTACATATTGCATCAAGGTGAGTCCGTTTATCCCACACTGTAGTGTTTACCTGATTTCCTTTATTTGAGATAAGGCAGCTCAGAATAATAGGATAATGTATGGTGGCCTAGTGAATATTTCTTATGTGTTCCCTCAGTGGGTATTCTACTCAATCAACAAGGTATTCCTCCTATGTTGTATATAAAATAGGGATGTGCATTTAAATTTTCACTCGTGAACAAGACCCCAAGATACTTGAACTCCTTGGGCAGGATCTCATTCCTGACATGGAGAGGGCACTCCACCCTTTTCCGACTGAGGGCCACGGTCTCAGTTTTGGAGGTGGTGAGTTTCATCTCAACCGCTTCACACTCTGCTGCGAACCGCCCCAGTGAGAGTTGAAGATCACGGCTTGACGAAGCCAACAGAACCACATTTGCAAATAGCGGCGATGCAGTACTGACACCACCAAACCGGATCCACCTCTGCGCCTCTGCTGCGCCTAGAAATTCTATCCATAAAAGTTAGGAACAGAATTGGTGACAAAGGGCAGCCTTGGCGGAGTCCAACCCTCACCGGAAATGAATGCCACTCCCTGCGCCAATGCGGTCCAAACTCTGACAGCGGTTGTACAAGGACCAAATAGCCCATTTCAGGGGGTTTGGTACCCCATACTCCCAAAGCACCCCCCACAGGACTCCCGAGGGACATGGTCGAACGCCTTCTCCAATGCGCCCTCGAGGACCCTGCCGAGGGTCGAGAGCTGGTCCACTGTTCCACAACCAGGATGAAAACCACACTGCTCCTCCTGAATCTGAGATTCAATTTCCCGACGAACCCTCCTCTCTAATACTCCTGAATAGACCTTACCAGGGAGGCTGAGGAGCTTGATCCCCCTGTAGTTGGAACACACCCTCCGGTCCCCTTTCTTTAAAAGGGGGACCACCACCCCACTCTGCCAGTCCAGAGGCACTGTCCCCGATGTCCATGCGATGTTGCAGAGATTTGTCAACCAGGACAGCCCCACAACATCCAGAGCCTTAAGGAACTCCGGTCGAATCTCATCCAAGCCTGGAGCTTTGCCACTGAGGATCTTTTTAACCACCTTGGGACCTCAATCCCAGAGATAAGCGAGCCCGCTTCTGAGATCCCAGACTCTGCTTCCTCATGGGAAGGCGTGTCCGTGGAATCGCCAAGGTCCCTGCCCTCGGCCACCGCCCAGCTCACATTGCACCTGACCCCTATGGCCCCCTCCCACAGGTGGTGAGCCCATGGGAAGGGGGACCCACGTTATCCTTTAGGGCTGTGCCCGGCCGGGCCCCATGGGTGCCTGTCTAGCCACCAGGCGCTCGCCTTCGAGCCCCACCTCCAGGCCTGGCTCCTTAGGGGGGGCCCCGTTGACCCGTGTCCAGGCATGGGAAAATGTATTTCATAATTTATTCCTAATATTATTATATGCCTGTTTAGGCAGATAATTGTAATTATAGCCATTGTACCTCTATAGCTTCAAGAAGACAACAATCTCACTGACAATTTAATTAACATTTTGTTATTTTATTGTAGGGCTTCCTAGAGAAAAACACAGACCATGTGAGGCCTGAGGTCATATCGCTTCTCCGTGGCAGCGAGCGGGCATTTCTGCATCACCTGGTGGCATCCAGTCCCGAGGCAGTCTTCCGTTGGGGTGTCCTCCGAGCCACCTTCCACATCCTGGCAGTATTCAAGAGCTTCGGACGGAAGCACGCAGAGAAGAGTTGGTAGCTTTAGCAGATAATTGTTTGGAAGTGCATCCACCATGTGACATACGGTATGACACACGGTGGCCGCACTTCCGAACAAACATACATAGGACTCATACGTGTGTTTTGTGTTTGTCAACTCAGTGGTCGCCCGACGCACCTCCCGAAAATCCCTCAAAGACATGAAACATACGAGCAGCCACATGGACAGAACTTCCAGGTAAAAATTTTCCCAGTGTCCCTACTTTATTTTCTGCCACAGATGTTGTGGTGCAAAACCGTTCTATTCTTTTGAAGGAATCCAGTTGTAGCATTTGCACACTCCACCTGAAGTCTCAATAAGGATAGATGACCTATAGTGACATTGTGGGAATTATTATTTTTTTTTTCAGTCATATGTGCATAAGGGATTCAATTGTAGCTTTTGCACTCATAGACATCTCTGTACTTTGAAATGTGCTATATGATCTAAAGTTATTATTAAAAAGGTATGGCTTCCCCTCACCTCAAGTGACTATTTTGGTAATTTTTTTGGGGAGAGAGATGTAGATGAGGACACCTGAAGTCACAATAAAGATGGATGACAATGTGTGTGAATATCTTTTGTCGTCACATATGTCGAAGGGATGTAGTTGTATCTTTTTCACAAACTAGTTATGTATGCACCTCACTTGAAGTCACTATAAGCATATTGTTCGTTGACATCTGTAGCAACAGCTGTACCCTCGACTTCTCCTTCGATCGCTCTGACGAACATCCCCTCGATGTCTTTGAGGATATCTTTACCAACTTCGAAAAGAGGAAGTGAGTGGAAAAAATGGGTTGTAACTGTTGTTACCTAAATTCATTGATGCTGCTAAACTGTCCAAACTATGTTGCTAACTGAAACGGCAGTACCTACATTGAGTAAATAAACACTCCTATATGATGTTCATGTGATATATTTTGTGCAGGAAAACAAAAGCCGGTCGACAGAAGCAACTCATTCCGAAGGTAAAGCAATCGTCTTTATAAAAAAAAAATATATATATATATATATATAATCTTTATCAATTCTGATTGCTTTAGTGTGGACTTTGTTTTTTTCCCCCTCCCATTAGAATCTCATGAATTTGCGCTCACTCCAGCATGTTGTGGGTTTTGGGCCGCACGATCACACCCGTAAATCTGCCTGTCGACCTGCAGCAGCGACCGTTTGCATGCAGTTTCAGGTCCATCGGCTCAGTTTTTAGCTACTACCTATTTTTAAAAAAACTAAAATAAAAACACATACAAATGTATTAACACTCCTTGCTCTCCTCACAGGCATCACTCACAAAGCTGATGGACACCGTCAGAAAAGCTGAACCTTTCTTTATTTTCTGCTTGTGCTCTAATGCAGAGAAGGTACATCATGCACGAAAAAGTCTCAGGGATCATCCATGCATCCATTTTCTTCTGCTTTTCCATTGTTGGGTCGCGGGGGCACTAGCTTCAGCAGGGATACCCAGATTTCGCTCTCACCAGCCAGATCGGTCAGCTCTTTCAGGGTAATCGCGAGGTGTTCCCAGGCCAACCGGGAAACATTCTCTCCGCCGTGTCATGGGTCATCCCGGAGCCTCCTCCCAGTGGGACGTGCCCAGAACACCTCACCAGGGAGGCGTCCAGGGGGCATCTTAACTAGATGCCTCAGACACCTAATCTGACTCCTCTTGATGTGGAGGAGCACTGGGTCGACTCTGAGCTCAGACACCATGTGGGGAAAACTCATTTTCATTCATCCGTGAGCTTGTTCTTTTGGTCACGGGAGCAGCGTTCCTGCCAATTATGCCCTTCCAGTTCTCACTTTCATTGCCCACATGAGCGTTGAAGTCCCCTAGCAGAACAATGGAGTCCCCAGTCTCAAGGACTAATGCCCGAAATTGAACAGGAAGTCGTCCATTTGGGGGAAATTCCATGCTTGTACACCAACAAGAGAATTTGACCAAACTCAATCAGGCAGCACGGTGACCGACTGGTTAGCACATCTGCCTCAGAATTCTGAGGACCCGGGTTCAAATCAGGCCTCGTCTGTGTGGAATTTGCATTGGAGACTCTGGTCTCCCCCATTCCAAAAACATGAATGGTAGGTTAATTGAAGATTCTAAATTGTCCGTAGATGTGAATGTGAGTGCAAATGGTTGTTTGTTTTATATGTGCCCTGCGATTGACTGGCGACCAGTTCAGGGTGTACCCCGCCTCTCGCCCAAAGATGGCGGGGATAGGCTCCAAGCACGCCCACGACGCTAGTGAGGATAAGCGGTTTGGAAAATGGATGGATGGATGGAACCTCAATCGTAAGCATGTATCCTACACAGGTGGGAGCTGTGAAACTGCCAATTTTGTTTGCCTATGCCATCTAATGTGGACTGAACATGGTGTCAAAGTTTGATGATCATTTTGAAGAGTCAATATGAAAAAACGGGTTGTGGGCCCCGGTCATCACTGCTCGTAGCTTTAATTTTGTTTTTGTCTTGTTTTTTACAGAAAGAATTTCACTTTGACGAAGAGCTTTTGCGACATCAAATCCGCTATGCTGGCATCCTGAAAATGGTTCATGTGCAGAAGTCTGGCTACAATGCCAAATATACTTTTAAGGTGCACTTTCGTTGGTATTATAATGTCTGGTTTGCAGTAGTACATTAGAGAGCTAATGTCCGTGTCTCAATGACAGGAATTTGTTAAAAAATTCGGAATATTACTTCCAAAAGAGGCAACCGAGTACACCGAACACATAACTAAGTTGTTCACCAGGCTGGGCTTGGATAAGACGACCTACCAAATAGGAAAAAGCAAGGTAAGTTATAAATAAGGGGAAAACTGTCACTCATCGCTTACTGTTCCTGACTACTTTGTGACAATAGGTATTCCTTAAAGAAACGGAGAGACAGTTTCTGCAGGACACTCTCAACAAGGAAGTGATGCGTCACATCGTCGTTCTACAGCGTTGGTTCCGCGCATGTTTGATGAGGATGCACTTCCTGCAGAAGAAAGATGCCTCGCTCATCATACAGGTAGGTTTCACACACACTACACTGGTATGACTTCACCTCAACTGAAGTCATTAGAGGGATGGATGTTTTGGAAATATTTGTTTATAGTCGTGTAGAAGGGATTTAGTTTTAGCTTTTTCACACGCTACGAAATATATGGTGTTGGTATGCCTGCACCTTATTTGAAGGTACCCTAAGGATGCATGACCCTATAGCAATGTTTAGTTTCCCCACTTTAAAGTTTAAGGACATCAAACAAATGGAAATATCAGACAAAGATAACACAAGTAAACATAAAATGCAGTTTTTAAATGATGATTTTATTTATTAGGGGAAAACACATTTTCAAAGCTACCTGGCCCTGTGTTGAAAAAGTAATGCCCCCCTAAACCTAATAATTGGTTGGGCCACCGTCAGCAGCAACAACTGAAATCAAGTGTTTTCTATCACTGGCAGTGAGTCTTTTACATCTGTGTGGAGATATTTTGGCCCGCTCTTCCTTGCAGAATACAACAACAATGGAGGATTTTTGAGCATGGACAGCATTTTTAGGTCATGTCACATCATTTCACTCAAAATCAAGTCCGGACACTGACTAGGCCACTCCAAAACTTTCCATTTATTTAAAGCCATTCAGAAGTTGACTTGCTAGTATGTTTTGGGTCATTGGCCTGCTGTAGAACCTAAGTCCCCTTCAGCTTGAGGTATATTCTCCTTTAGGATTTTCTGGTAAAGAGCAAAATTCATGCTTCCATTAATCACAGCAAGTTGCCCAGGTCCTGAAGGACCGAAGCAACCCCAGACCACCACACTACCACCACCAAGTTTGACTGTTGGTATGATGTCTCTTTCTGAAATGCTGTGTTACATTTACGCCAGATGTAATGAGACGCACAACTTTCAAAATGTTCCACATTTGTCTCACCAGTCCATAGAATATTCTCTCAAAAGTCTGGGGAATACTTCAAATGTCTTTTTGCAAAAGTAAGATGAGCCTTTACATTCTTTTGGGTCAGAAGTGGTTTTCGCCTCGAAACTCTGCTATGGATGCAATTTTTTCCCAGTCTCTTCCTTATTTTTGAGTCCTGAACACTGACCTTAACTGAGGCAAGGGAGGCCTGCAGTTCTTTAGATATTGTCCTGGGTTCCTTTGTGACCTCCTGGATGAGTAAATATATACTTTGTTGTGATGTAAGAGAAGACTGTAGGTGACAGAGCATACTGTTTTATTTTACTGTTCCAGAGGAATTGGCGTGAGTTTCAGGAGAAACGAAGCAAGGCCGCCTCGGTCATCCAGGCTGCGTGGCAGACTTCACTGAAGAGGTCGGAGAAAGAGCTCAAGACAAGCACGAAAGGGATGTCAACAGAAGGTCGACCCACACGAGCCAGGTAGGCTCCTTTAAGCTACCCGTGTCACTTTATTTTGTATTTTCCTAACAAAATAAGAAAGCACAGGAGTAGCTCACTAGAATTGATACCACCGGACAGCTCATCAAGAAAAGACCTACGTCGACAATACAAAGTGGAGCAGAGCCCCAACAGAACCGAGCAGGCCGACGCTGTCAACGGTCTGCCCGCTGCAAGCAGGGAGAGGCGAGGAGGTCGCGGTTCTCCACCGCCGCTCACCCGGCCCCTGTCGCTGCCTTTGGACCCCACAGTTCATAGTGATGACGGATCCGGCGCCGGTGACTCCCAAAAGAGCACTTCCCTCCAGCGCTACAAAGACACGGGCGAGTTTAAGGAGAAGGCCGAGAGGTGGAGGGAGAAAATAAGTGATGAGTCGAGTCCGGAGGTGAACAGGCGGCGAGACAAACGCAAAGATGACTTTCAGTAAGTTTTTCATGTTTGACTTTCGCGACACAAGGTGTCCAGTGTCGAAGGAATGTTTTGTTTGTTTTTATTTTTTTCAAACCGACTACACTGCCATATCTGCACCTTCCTGAAGTCACTATAAGGATGGGTTTTTGGACACCCCAGACCTATAGAGTTAGAGTATAATATGTATACAAGGGACTTGGTTAGCATTTTCACACACTAGAAGGCTATGGTTGCTCCTCACCTGAAGTCACTAGAAGAATGGATGATGTGTAGGGAAGTTTTAGAAACATGTGCAGAAGGGACAGTGTTGTAACGTTTGCACCCACGACACTGGTATGGTTGCACTTCACATGAATTATGTTCCTGTCCGCCCCAGGCACAAGGGGAATTCCAAGTCTGCTGATGAACTGTCCAAGATCAGCTCGTCTGGCTCCGACAGCTCACCGTCTGCTCGCGAGGTAACGTGATATTTTAGAAACACTTGTTTTCGTTTTTACTAGTACTTTACACGCAAATGGGGGCTCCTTATGTATTCAACCACACAAGTTCTTTAGCACTCATGCTTCATCACTTTCCCTGGCCCCCCTGACAGGTCAGGGTTCGCTTGCGCAGAAACCCCAGGCGCAAGCGGCGCTTAGCCTACGCCCGCAGTGGCTTGATGATTAACTTTGCCGGCTCCAAGGAGAGCGAGTACTGGAGCTTTCCGCTTCCCCCCTTGAGCCCCCGCGCATCCACCCTGAAGAATTCAGCCAGTAGCGTGGATGTTCGCACCCTCAAATCTCAGGTCAAGGTACAGAGTGGAGGAGGCTGCTCTGCATTGCACGTCTTGCATGTATGCATGCCGCCGAGAAAAAGATGGACGGCTGCAGCGTTGTGGGACTTGTCATTGAGCATCACAATGCACTGTTGCTTTTAGAAAAGAAAAGGAAATGCTTCTCTCTGTTTCAACAGCTTGTTTCTGAATCATTGAGATTATCATTATGATGACTTCTCCTAAATTGGTTCATTGATACATTAACATGCGACGCCCATGCAGGAGGGCCTGAGCCGAACTTTGACTGTGAGGCCGATGTGTAAACCACAAAAGCACTACAATTATTTATTTAAAAAAATTTAATTTTATAATTTAAATTAGTTTTTTTTTTTTTTTTTTTCTAATTAAGGTCCAAAAATTAGATCATTACAACTTTCTGAAATAAATGGGTACAATACCTCATCGTTAAAAGAAAACGGGTAGATTAAAGCATATAAATTACAGTATCAACTAATTTTAATGGGTAAAATACCGAGTCATCTTTAAAAAAAAAAATCTTTTTACCAAGGCATGTATTAAAATGTGTTTTTATAATTTATTTTTAATTTTTGTATTTCTCTTATTGCAAAAAAATTTAGATCTTTCATTTAACAGGTATAGTACCTCATCATTAAAAGGAAACGTAGTAAGGAAAAGTAGATTAAAAAAAAAAAGTATATCAATAACAGTATCCAGTAACAATAAAAACATTTTAAAAAAACTACAGTAAATTGTAATTTTTTTTTTTTGCATTCTTTCATTATTATTAAAAATATATAAATGGTGTGTGAATAATTATACTGCCACGCAAAAAATGCATGAGGCAGAAAAAGGGCTGGTGGCTGTAACATTTAGTGCAGTTTTGCATGGCGAATGGAGACGCGTTCAATGGTGAAGGTCTTTAACTGCCATGGAAATAGTGTAGTGGTGGCATAACAGCAGGAGATGGGCTCGGCTTCTAAAGAGGTGGAATACTCACCCTTTTTTTCTTTTCTTTTTTTCTACTGACACAATTGCCGACCTCATAGATCCCAACGGAGACAGACTCATCAAGGTACAGCCTTCCTGCCAGGAGTTCCAATGAAGATTCAGGACAACAGCGATCCGACCAATCACAGCTCACTACCCCTGAGAAGTACAATCCCTCTCGCTACATGATAACCCTAGATTTGTATATGATTTTAAACATATTGCTGATTGGAGATTGTATTCGCTGCAGAATTTGGTTTCTTAGTAGATTCCTGCGCAAGTGGACGCCTAAATTACCCACCAACAATGAGACTCCCTCGCAAGAAAAATCTGGTAAGTGTTCTTATAAATGATGAAACTTTTTTTTTTTAACTGTACAGTACCTTGAACTTTAGCGATTCAAAATTCAGTATGCTCCGGCGCATTGGTTTTATGATCCCCCCCATCTAGTGGTCACTAATAAGTTTACAGTACAGTTAAGGTGGGACAAAATGATATTGTGATGTATTGGATCTTTATCTGATGATTCTCTCACAAGTGGATTTTCTATACGGAGGCAACCAATCACAGGAAAATGGGTGATCTTAGCCAAAGCGGATACAAAACTGGGTCAAACAGAAATAGCTGTCTGACTTGTATGTCAAAACCAAGGTGTTTTCTTTTTTTTTTTTTATGAAATTGACACTTTTATACTAATTCCATGTTAGAGAGTCACTCAATGGAGCTCTAAATAGCCAAAATACGGGACCTTTAAAACAATAATGTGTCGTCTCCTTATAGTGACCTTGCCCAGCTACAAGCCTCACCCCTACAAGATGCCCGAGCAGAACTCCGGGCGGCTGGCACGCAACCCCACCATCAAAATCAGTCGGGCCACGCGAGCCCTGCAGTGGAGCTGCTCATTGGACCGTGAGATCAAAGACCCCAAAGAGCTGCGCAACCTGGATGAGTTTCTCGGCAACCAAGTGAGGGCGGGAGACGCACCTTTACAACTTTTAAGCAGCTTTAACTGCAGACATTAGCGGGCCATTATTTGCACACGTGTTTTTATCACAACATTAACTGATATTGCGTTTCCCCCACCTCATTCTAATTAATAGATGCCATGCCTCAATTAGACACCGTGCCTCAATTAAACATCGAGGTGCATCGTCCAATTGAACAAATGCCTCACCTCAAATAAACCCTCCCTAAGTTGTTTTTAATGGCATCATTTTTTGTGGAAATTTTCTTTTAAAATAAATGTATATTTACCAAATAAATTATTGAATTATATATATTAATACTATATACACACACACACACACACATTTATATATATATATATATATATATATATATATATATATATATATATATATATAGATATACACACACACACACACATTCATTTAGTATTTTAGTATATAAATATTTAAAAAATCATTTCCTCTATTTTTGGTCAACTAATCTTAGCTAAGATTTGTCTCTCCTATATTCTTATTATAATTATTATAATCCATCAAGGGAAATCCAATAATTTATTTGGTGAATATACATGTATTTTAAAAGAAAATTTCCACAAAAAAATGACGCCATTAAAAACAACTTAGGGAGGGTTTTTGTTCAATTGGACGATGCACCTAGATGTTTAATTGAGGCACGGTGTCTAATTGAGGCATGCCATCTATTAATTAGAATGAGGTGGGGAGAATACACAAATATTTCAAAAATAAAAAAATACTAGTAGATGTATCATACCCAAATATAAAATAATATAAACAAAAATTGACAGATTAGATGAGGAATACACAAATATCATGAACAACACAAATGTGAAAAACGATGAATAAAGTGGCAAAAAGATGAAAGATGCACAAATAAATATGCATTCTACAGTATATACCATTAAAAATATAACATTACAAGACAAATACAGAAACATTCGATGAAAAATACAGAACTGTTGCATAAATGTAAAAAAAATGAGACAAAAAAATAAGAAAATATTAGATGAACAACATGCAGATATTACAAATAATATAAAAATAGTGGACAAAACATACCAAAATATTACAAAATAAACATACTATTCAATCATAGTGAATGGCATCTTGGCAAAGGCTATATATGTTTTCATGCAGCGCTTATAGCTATCGTGTAGATATCACACAGTGAGTGTATATTACTTTTATGAGCTTTTTACTTTTAGCCTTTTATTCCTCAGATGAATGACTTGCAGATACGGATCAAAGAGCTGTCACCAACAGAGAATATCTTCCTCATGGCTACCATGCAGTTCAGAGAGACCATTAAAGGCATGTTCTCTGTCCAGGTCAGTGTACTGTATGTCCCAGTGCTAAGAGTATGAATGAAGACCGTGGACGTTTCCCCCCCAGTAATGCTCTCCATGCATTCTTCAGAAGCCTCAGATCGGCTACAAAGATCTGATGAAAGGCTACCAAAACAAAGTCAGTTCTCTGGCCGGCCCCAAGAATAAGAACGAGGTGTCACTGGTGGTCAACCTGTTCCAGTCGATGCTGGACGGCTTCATCAGGGGCGAGATTAAGAAGATGGACTCAGAGCCGGTCAAGATTGGTCTCGTATTACGTATTTAAATGTACTGTAAACTTGATAATAAATACTCTGGCTTTCTTCAGGCTGCCAAGACTAGAAAGAAGAGAAGAAAAAAGGACAAATGTGTAAGATAAATGTGCAAATTCTGCTACGTGATGTTAAAAAATATATTTAAATGTATATATGCATTTATAATTTGAAAAATATTTCGTTTTTTGTTTTGACAGCCCGATAGTCCGCTTGATCACCGCTTCAGCACCTACCAAGTGAACATCATGCAGTCATGTGACCTGTGCGGCTCCTACATCTGGGGAATGGAGAAAGCCTACATGTGCAGCGGTATGTTTACACGAAAACGGAAAAACATGGAGCCACTTCATTTAGTACACCATGCATAATGAGAGATGAAATTTCATATGATTGTTCAGAGCAAAATGATGACGGTTATCAGTATTATTCCAATATCGCTAAAAGAAATGCGTCTGGGATTTGCTAATGGGAGCGGGACGTTAAAACATTAGGTACACTCGTACGATCTCATGAGAGCAAAGCAATAATGCTCAATATATTACAAAAATGTCTAACAATACAATCCAAATCCAAGGGTAGAAGGAACTACAATCACAAAACTACAAAAATATTAGAATATTGAAAACGATATCAGTAATAATCAGACGTTTTACACACAAAAAAAACACACATAGTAAAAACAATGCAAAACTGATCCAAAGTTTGTAAGATACACAAATTTGAGTTGACATATACACACATATTTGGGGGAAATTAACATTTTAGACAAAAACTACACAACAAAAAATATTACAAAAATAATACCAGCTATTCGACAAAAAATATTCAAAAGAATACAAATTATGATTTTAATATACAATTATTAGATGGAAAAAAACATTACATAAAATATTGGGGCAAAAAAGACAAATATTTTTAAAAATACTAGAATATTAGACAGTTAATTAAAAACATTAGATGAAATATTAGATAAAAATCCACCAATATTTGGAAGAAATGCAACAGATATTTAAAAAAATATTTAGGAATAATAAAAAAATATTAGACAAAATCATTATTAAATGAAAATAGAAATAAAGAGAGAGAAAGTGGGGGAAAAAAATTAGAACATAATACAAAAATATAGCACAAACCATACATATTATATAAAAAATATATATTAAAAAATCAACAATTATACAAATATATTAAACTATTAATAGTACTACAAATACATTACAAAAAAAAAACAATACTAAACCAAATGACAATTAAAACCTATCATTCAGTTGTCATTAGTGTTTTACTATACAGTAGTTGACTTCCTATACTTATGACAATTAAGAATGTTCAAAATGTTATCAAAATCATTGTCTATCCATTTAATACATTCGATCAGTGTGCTTTCAAGTCATATGGTTGACTGACAGTTGTGTTTTGCGTTGTAGCGTGCAAGTTAATATGCCACAAGAAATGCCTGAACAAAATCATCACTGACTGCTCGACACGCTGCGCTCGCCAAGTAAGCTACTGTTTAGAAAAGGCTCCAAACAACCACAGACGCACACAAATTAATGCCATATATCTTGTGGCAGGATGACAATGTTCCCGGCGCCCTTCACTTCGGGGTGCATGTTTGCGTTCTAACCAGCAAGGCCAATCCCGTGCCCAAGGTGGTGGAGCTGCTGCTGATGTACGTGGAGATGAACGGCCTCTACACTGAGGGAATCTACCGAAAGTCGGGCTCCGCCTGCCGCGCCCGGGAGCTCTATCAAATCATGGAGATGGGTAGGATGTGACGGCTCGAAACACAATTACAACATAGCTTAATGTAGCGTAAAATAATATTGTAATAACATGTAAATACCTTACAAATGCTAAATTACTTTCTGGGTCAAAATGTCACTATCTTAAACCTTTCATTAACTCAGGGGTCATGGTAGTGCCACATGTAAAAAATAAATAAATAAATAAAAACAATGGGCACACTTCAGCACACTAACAAGACCCAAAGCAATAATGCACAAAATATTACAAACATATCTTCAATTACAAATTTAATAGACAACAGTGCAAAATATTAAACAAAAATACACAGTACATTAAGATTACAAACAGAAAGACATTCTAAAAATGACAAAAAAATAGACAAATATTTGAAAATTCTCAAAAATATTATCCAAAGGTACACATGTAATAGAATAAAATACACAAACAGGAAGAAATCCATACAAATACAAAAAATAGAAAATAATTCAAAAATATTAGCCAAAAAATAAAAACAGTAACTGTCATAACTGTAACTGTCAAAAGGAAAAAAAATATATATATATTACAAACAATTCAAAGATGTTTTACAAAAATAACCAAATATTAGTCAAAAAATTTAAAATATTAGCTGTCAAGTCAGGTGTAAGAAAAATGATAGATAAAACTAGTCAACGTGAAGACCCCCTGACAGATGTAAAGGAGAGCAATACTATCACCTAGTGGTACTTTTTAGTTGTTGCTGAAATTAATAAGTGTTGAACAGGTTGTAATAAGGGTAATTAAGTTAGCATCTGCTTGAAAAAATTAATTTGTGTATGTTATTGATACTTCAGCTGGACAATTTCCTGTGTAAACATGTTACTTTTCCTGTTCTATGGTTATCATCAAACTTTTCCTTTGGCATCACGCAAAAAAAATAAAACATACTTGTGGAGATGGGCCCTTCGATGCTCACCGAGCTTAAGTATTCAGATTTGTTGACTTCTCGCTGTTTTTGTCATGTTAGACCCCGAGGCGGCCAATCTGGAAAACTACCCCATCCATACCATCACAGGCCTTGTGAAACGTTGGCTGCGAGAGCTGGCTGAACCGCTCATGACCTTTTCTCTCTACAGTGACTTCTTGCATGCCGTGGGTGAGTCCATATGTACAGTGGTACCTCGACGTGACGCGACTTAGGAAGTTTTTAAGATACGAGGCATCACTCGTTGGATTGTTTTGTTTTTTTGGTTGTTGCAAGCAAACATTTTAGTTATGAGCACTAGCTCTGGTGGCAGCGAACTTCACAACAAGCAGTAGTTTGGCAGGTATTAAACGATTCTTCAAAAAAGAGGCCACGTGCTTGTTTCAAGCCGTTTATTGACACTGTTAGTGGAATTTTACTTTAAAACTAAGAGAACTACATGACATTAACAATGTCTTACGAAAAGTCTGCTAGCTTAATGCCAACACACGATGCCCAATGCCATAGCCACGGGCTCACGAAACTAGCATCGATGTTGCAGTAATTATAAACCTTTAAACAACTTACATTTGAACACAAGCGGTAGCAACACATGCAGATACAGCAATACTCACAAGCGTATATTCTTTATCCTCTGCAAAAAATGGCTAATATTATTGCAGCTTAGTTGACATGGTCTTCTGTCTTCTCATCAAATCTACGTGTATTAGAATCCAAAGAGCACACACCAGAATGAGCAGAAGAATGCCTATTGAATGATCATGCTCCACAAACTGTTTAAATCTGTCCATTCGATTACATTGTTATTACTGTATGCAGGCACATGCACACACATTTTGGGGGGCAGGTGCTCGAGCCACAAAAAGGCACCAATAGCAAAAATGATTAATACAATCAAGGAAAAAACGGTAGTATATATTTAACGTATTTATTTCTGTTACCGCAGTCACTAATACAACTATTAAGAAAGGAGGTGAAGGGAGGCTACAGTGGATATACTGTAAAAAGTCAACACACCCCTGTTGAAATGACAGGTTTTCGGAAGGGGAAGGAGGACGGGAGCATATGTGCAATTCTCCCAAGGACTCAAATAAATGCTCGTCAGATTTCAAAACACTTTGGGTAAAATTGATGACACAGAGGGTAATTTTTTCCTTTAAAGGTCCCATATTTTACTAAACCAACTTTTTCTAGTATTTGGGATGTTATATTGGATCTGTGGTGCCTCAGTAAACGTGAAATATGTATTGAATTCGTCCACGGATTTCCGAGCTCCAAATGTTTTTCTGCCGAAGGGCCTGAAATAAGGTCATTTGAATTTCTCGAGCTTGTCTACGTCGCAAGAGAAGATCTCCACCTATCTCTCCGCTCCTGAGCCAGCGCTGTCAGCATAACGAACG
This sequence comes from Phycodurus eques, assembly GCF_024500275.1. Taxonomy (NCBI): domain Eukaryota; kingdom Metazoa; phylum Chordata; class Actinopteri; order Syngnathiformes; family Syngnathidae; genus Phycodurus; species Phycodurus eques. The sequence goes on from NC_084537.1 coordinate 19,410,555, forward strand.
TGCGCGATAACAAGTGGGTGGTCTACACAGAGGCAACCAATCAGAGGAAAGGGGGCGGTCTTGGTCAAATATGGACAAAGTGGATACAAAACTGCGTCAAACAAAAAGTAGCTGTTCAGAGGGGCCTTTTCTGGACACTCGTAGGACAAAACCAAAATGTTTTTTTTTTTTTTTTAAATGAAATTCGTACTTTTATATTACGTCCATGTTAGAGAGTCACTCTATGGAGGTCTAAATATCCAAAATATGGGACCTTTAAATATTGCAGAATGAAGATAAAAAAGGGCCGCAGCAAAAAAGGCAGGTGCTTGAGCATCATGAAGTAGCTATTTTTTTGTTTGTAGTTGTTGTTTGCACGTGCCTGACTGTGTTTTAATAGTACAAAATTGTAGAGTTCTATTTTTCTTCTTAATAAACGGGTTAGAAAAAAATTTGTTGGGTGTTTTTTGGGGCGCTGGAACGGAGACATGTAAATTTTGCAATGATTGTGTCTTTTGAGTTACAAGCCTGGTCACTGAGCGAATTAAACTAGTAAGTCATGGCGCCACTATTTTGTTTTGCTACTACTGTAGAGAGGCTTTGAGGGCCGCCTCTCATCTCTCTGGAGTGTGTGTGTGTGTGTGTGTGTGTAACAGCAGGCTGTGTTTCGCCAGAGAGAGCAAGAGAGTGTGTGTGTGTGTGTGAGTGAGAGAGTGGAATAAATCTTGCCCAGTGAACATTGGCTAAGAGCAGGCTGGATCTTGCCAGCGAGGATGTGTGATACAGTAGGTTGAATCTCGCCGGCTAGTGTATACCCTTCTGGCCAGCATTTGGCTGGATCCTCTTCTGCCTGCTTGCTTCTATTTGTAAAGGCAGAGCCTCGAGTGTGGAAAAATAAATCTAGTTTTAGCCTACATACTATAATAACAAGCAGGTATGTGTGTTAAAAACTTTTTTTTTTTTTTTTTAAAAGCACAGGGCATTTAAATTCCATCATCTGCTGCTACAGCTCCAATGCTGTAATTTCGTAGGATCTCGGTGTGAAAGAGGATTCAGAACATTCTCTCTGGTGTTCAGTAAGTTCATTGACCCTCTTGGTTATTCATTTGTTTGCAGAGTTCCCAGAGCGGGCTGAGAGAATACGTGCTGTGTACCAAAAGGTGGATGAACTTCCCCTTGCCAATTACAACACACTGGAGCGGCTCATCTTCCACCTTGTCCGGTAAAAGGCATTTTAGCCACCTGTTACGGGTATTGTAACAGTGTTTAGAAGGCCTTTTGAAGGCATCTTAAAGCCAAAGCGTGTGTTTGTGGTTCCAGGGTGGCCAGCGAGGAAGATTACAATAAGATGACACCCAGTTCCCTCGCCATCGTCTTCGCCCCGTGCATCCTGCGCTCCCCCGACTCCGATGACCCCTTCCTTGGCATGAAGGACGTGGGCAAGACGACCACGTGAGTCACGCTCCACACTAAATACTCTATACACTACATGTTTGCATTGTGCATTGACCTGTGTGTGTGTTCAGGTGCGTGGAGATCCTCATCTCGGAGCAGTTCAGGCGCTACAAGGAGAAGCTGCAGAACATTCAGCAGCTGGAGTACGCCGAGGCCCTAGCTGTCAATCAACTTAAGCTGAAGAGACAAAACACGGTAAAATGGTGTGCGGGGGGGAAAAAAATCACCAGAAAAGAGGTTCCGATTCATTCTTTGATCCTCATTAAACAACAAATGCACTCAGTGAAGCGCAGACCTGCGCCAAGCCCTATTGTTCACTTTCATACATGTTGTGAATAGGAGCGGTCCAGTCAAAATATTCGGCACACCGGTACAATCTAGCGAGAGCCGAAGCAATTATACTGCAAATATTACCTTACAACATATCTAAAAATACATAAATATTGAACAAAAGAATCCACAAATGTTGGACAAAATACAAAGCCAACATTGGGTACACCTTTACAGGCAAACGAGAGTCAAAGCAAGAATGCTCAAAGTATTCCAAAAAAATATCTATTAAAACAATAAATAAATAAACAACATGAGACAAATGAATAAACATATAGGATTCAACATTTTACAAAAAGACACAAATATTGTGTTTTTGTCTATTGTGTGCACCTAGTTAGCCTCGTAATAAAACATGATGAATGGCCTTTCGCTCGTCTCTCTGCAGATTGTGGAAAAACCATCTGCGCTGGAAATTCCTGACCAGACTGATTCGGATGAGAGGACTCTCATTGAAAGAATCAGGTCCATCAAGCAGGAAAAGTAAGCGCCGATTGCTTCATGTGCATTGTTACTCTTTTTAGGGGTATTTAAAGCCTCTGCATACATCTCCCAAGGCTGGACCTAGCCTGCAGGTTACCCGATCTGGAGCAGGAAAACTCAGACAATGAGATCCTCGACTCGTCATCGTCCATGAGCACGGAAAGTCTGGATGACCGTCTGGGCAGTCTTGACTCGGAAAGTCAGTAGGGAGGTAAGGTGGTCTAACCTTCCTCTCTGCCCTAAATGTCGTACAAATCTTGGACATGGAACTCAAAATTTAGCACTTTTCTAAAAAATATTCTACTTTTTTTTCTCAAATATATTACGCATATGTACAAATGTAGGACTTTTGTCTAGAAAATATAGTTTGTTCGAAACATGATTTTTTATTTTATTTTTTATTTTTTTTTTACTTGAAAACATAAGACCTTTTCCATAATATACTCTTTTTTTGTGTTTTAAATATTAAACTTTGTTCTTTAAAATACAACTTTTTTTCCTGAAATGTTTTTTTTATCCTGAAAATTACTTTTTTTCTTAAATGTAAGACCATTCTTTTTATTTTGAAAATATCCAACTTTTTCTTCAAATTTAACTTTTTTTTTTTGAAAATGTAACACCTTTCTCAAATTTTCTCAATTTAAAAAACTTTTCTTGAAAATATCCACCTTTTTTGCTGAAAATATTTTTTTGTTCTTAAATACTATAGAGCTTTTATTCTTGAAAATGTACAACTTTGCTGTCTCATATATACAACTTTTTCCACAGAAATATGCAACTTTTATCCTGAAAATGGATTACCTTTTTCTCAAATATATACAGTATATACATATAGTATGTTCATATGTACTATGTCTTCCTTGAAAATATGCAACTTTTTTCTTATTTTTCGTTTCAGAGGACATCATCAAGCCCGCGTACTTCGCCGCTTCTCTCTCGCCCACCGTGGACGGCAACAAAACGTTCAACAGAAGCTTTGACAACCTGGAAATTCCTTTCATTGAGGAAGAGAAAGACGCAACAGACAGTTAACACCATCCTTGTCGTGGAGTGCACTTTTGTCTTCTAGACTTTTCCAGTTGCCGGTGCTGCGATGATAGACAATCCAGGATACGTCCCCACAATATGTCACATTTGGGGTAGAGAACCTATGGACCGTGGACCATATGCAGCCCCGCCAGAACATTTGAGGCAGCCTGGCATGCCATTCTGAAAACAATTAATGCATCAAAGGAACATTTGATGCACAAATGAATAATAAACGTTTGCATCATATTTTTCCAACAAATATAGCATGGCCTCAGAAGACTTCCTCACCGCTGTTTGAGAGCGACCCCACTGCATGTCATTTTACTGTACATTCAAGGTACTACATATATGGATTCCTTCTATGAGGATGAGCTACGGACTATATGAACAAAAAAAGGTTTATAACTGTACAAAAAAAAAAAGTTTGTATTGTACATAGTATTTCCATCTGATTTTTTTGCTTTGACTGATCCAATTTCCCCATTGTTGCTTTTTAGACTGACATTTTCTCATTTAAATTTTTCTCTTCCATATATGCATGCCTGTACATTTTATATAGGTAGCATCAATGGCAAGCTAACTACTTTTGTTCTGTTCCTTAAAATAAACTGACCATTTTTTTCCAATTGCATCTAGCGTAGTTAAAATGTACCTTAACACTTAACTGACTTACCCAAAAAGCAATTTATCTGTAAGTGGTTAAAATAACTCCATTGTAAATCCCATCAAAGGTACACGGGTTAAAATAAGACTACCATAAATCCCATAAAAATTACACAGATTGAAATAAAAACCAGTGTAAATCCCATAAAAGTTGCAGCCATTTGAGCATTGTAAATCTCATAAGAATTTTACAGATTAAAATAAATCTTGTAAAGGTTGCAAGTGTTAAAATAAGACTACTGTGAACCCTAGAAAAGTTGTAGACAAAATAGAGTACTGTAAATCCTATAAAAGTTGCATGTGTTTGAAATTACTGTAAATCATGAAAGTTGCACAGGTTAAAATAAAACTAATTCCATCAAAGTTCATGTCACAAGACTGCTGTAAATCCCATAGAAGCTTCACAGGCTGACATTGTAAATCCCATAAAACTTGTGCAGGTTATAATAAGACTATCCCATACAAGTTGGCACAGGTTAAGCGAAGACTACTGTAAATCCTACAAAAGTTGGATGGGTTACATAAGACTACTGTAAAATCCAGTAAAGTTGCAAAGGTTAGAATAAAAGTACTATAAATCTATTGCTTACCTGTTAGTAAACAAACTGGCCTCTTACCTCACCTTTTGAGAACAAACCTATATTTACTACGTATTCCCATTTCCGCGTTGCATTATTGGCCCAAAAGAACCCGCCATAAACCGCCCTATCAAAAATAGGTAGATACGACACGCCTTTTGAGCTGCGTGTCTCCGGCGACGCTAAGCTAGTAGGGGTAAAGTAGTCGGTGCATTCCGAGCGTGGACAGTAAAAAAAATAAAAATAAAATGACCAAGGATGCGGGCACTTTGTTCCACATATGGTTGTGTAAAACGCAGTACAATTACGACAAGGGAACTCTGGAGTTTTTTTTTTTTTTTTTTTTTTTTTAAGTATATTCAACTGTTGTATACTGATAGCATACACTTTGGCATTGACAAAACGGTAAGCTTCATGAAAAATCGTTTGAGAAATTAGCAAGTTACTCCTTAATTTCCGTGTCCATGCATTGCCTTCTAAGGGAACAACGACCTCCCCAACATGGCCGGTTGCGTAGGCACCTCGGTTAGCCGAGCTAATAATGTAGGGTACGTTCGGAAATTCAATTTGACGCTCTCACTGCGTTCTGGAAGTACTACAGTGTTCAGAGAGGCAGAGCGCGCTCTATTTTCTATGAATTTACGGACGAGCGTGTTGGTGATTGGCAGGGATACGTCAGTGAGTCCGCCATATTGAATGTGTCAGTTCTACCTGTAAACATCTCGGCGGGAGTGCGCTCGGAATAACCGAACGGCACGCTCCAACAACGCTCGTTTCCGAATATTTCGGAGCGTAAAGAGCCCCCTCGGCGTGAATTTCCGAACGTACCCGTGCCTTCCTCTTCACGCTTAACCGACTGATTTCTTTTCGGCCAATTATAAGATGAGTCGCAGCACCGACCAATCGTTGCCCTCGACTGCTTGGACAAGGGGCGGGGCCATATTTGGTTCCGGAAGAGGGCTGGAAGCGAGGTGTTGTCGCTGTGGTGGAGAATGAGGAATCACCATCTAGTTAGCTTGCCGCTATCTGTCTTCGACTGGGTGTAATGAGCTTAGCCGTCGACATCGGCGGATCGTTCGACTCGTTTTGTTATTGAGGCGCCATGACGATAAGCTGCTGACCACCGAGGATGGACATAAGCGAACAATGACGGGGGAGAAAAAGAAGAAGAAGCGGCTCAACCGCAGCATTCTTCTGGCCAAGAAAATTATCATAAAAGATGGAGGAAGTGTGAGTTAAATATTTATATATTTCCGGAAATGGCTGTCGCTCGCAAAAAAAAAAAAAAAAAATAGTTGAGTTAATATTTTTTTTAAAGTAACGACTGTGGGTGCAACCGCGTTTGTTTGAGTTTTTGTTTTTCCCAAGTGGGCTAATATTCTCCGTTAGCCCGGCGCTGTGGAGACACGGCGAGGCGGCTAACGGTTAGCTGAGGGGCCTAGCGATGTATGTTTGCCGTTGGTTTCACACGTCAACTCGGCTATTGTTGGGGCGTTCCCGTCCCGAAACTGAAGCAAACCTTCCGCACAGACACGCTAGCCCCCGGTCCCTTTTTTGAAGCGAGCAACCGCCCCCCCTCTTCCTCTTCCTCCTCGGTGAATGTTTCGATCGCCAAATTAAGCCCACCCGCGAAAGTAATGGGAGACGCAAAGCTAAGCTAATTGGTTACACGTTAGCACGCAGCGACACGTCGTGGCCGACTTATATCCACAACTCGGGGGACAATTATGAAACTTTTAACCCGCTAACCATTTACGGAATGACCGACGAGACTACGCGCACGACGGAGCTCGTTGTCTTTCCCTGTTAGTTTAAGCACACGCTGTCAAAACATGTCTGTACAGCGTAGTACTTATGGCTAAATTTCGTACCAAGAGGCGACGAAAGGGTTCCGAAAATGTCCACATAGAAATAAACTAGAATGTTTTAGATCCCATCGTCGGCAAGTTGCGACCCACTTTCATACAAGTTCAAAAACAAAAGCAAATGTATTGCTCGAAACTCTCCTTTGAAAACATATACGTTATGTTTTTAAACATGAAGTCACAAGCTTACATGCTCAAAAGGCCTTTGAAACCGAGGAGAACCATGACAACTGAATGAAGTCAAATTTCATTTCAAACAGTATGGCCACAAAATTTCACTGCCACTTGTTTGTTTGTTTTATTTTTTTTCGGAAAGTGCAACATCAATAGTTTCTCATTTTGAAGAAATGAAGTGCAACCACACCAGTTTAACAGTGAATTACAGTGCAAATTGCGTTGTGTGTGTCAGTAGACTTGCAGTAATACCCTCGCATGTGGGAGAGTAGAGACGGTCGCCGATGCACTTGTCTACCATTTATTGAACACTGTGAGAACAGCAACACGCATAAACGCAAAGAACATGCTCACGCGGGATCTGCTGTTGGCCACAGCTCATGTCCAGACACTCCCACGCCACTTAAATACATTTACAATGTTTTAATAAGTTAGCTTGTTTAACGCGGGTGGCAGGGTCACTATTAACTATGCTATAAATATACCAATGGCGCTTATGTAAGCAGCAGGTTTCAATGCCGCCGGAAGTTGCTTTTGCGCCGCTCTAGATTTCTCTCGATCTTCCATGGTATTGTAAATCCCCTAAATGTCACAGGTTATAGTAAGGCTACTGTAAATCTCATACAAGTAGCATAGGTAAAAATAATAATTGCTGAGCTTACAATAATGCTACCGTAAATCCTATAAAAGTTGCACATGTAGTAAATGACACGTTCTGGTTAAAATAATGTATGAACAGATCTGGGTTTGTGGGAAGACATCTGTATCAGGACCTGTGGTGTGCAGAGTACAACTGAAATGTTGTGGCTCCCTTCCAGTGGGGCCTTCGCTTCCAATAATGCTTATTGTCCCGGCTGTGTGGGCCTCCATTATAACCCACACACTAGTGAATAGCAAAGCAGCCTATTATTATTTAATGTGGATGCTGCAACATCCATTGACGGGAGGCTGACACTGTGTGTGTGTGTGTAGATGGAGGGGTTATTCACGTTAGCGACATGCGCACAAGCCAGTTCAGTAGCTGCTTGAGTGTGTCGGTAATATATTTAACATTCTATTCAATGTATAGTTCCTCAATTATCATTTTAATAAAATTAAGAAGTGAGAATTGATTATTTTATTATAATAAACACATTTGTTGCGTTTTATCATTTTCCCCTATAGTTAATAACATTATTTTATTCATTTTTATTTTTCAGTCGTATATCTCATTATTAATTTACCAATTGATTTATTGTAAATAAGGAAGAAGTCAACAATTTTTTTTTAGAGATATTTAACCTTTGTATTATTTTATTAACTATATTGCTAATTATAAATGAATAAAATAAAAAATAGCATTGATTATTTATTATTAAAGTAAGCAATTTTGTCTATGCATTAATTTATGATTTCTCTAAAAGTTGGTTGAATAAAATGTACTTCTATTCATTCGTCAATACATTATTGTAAAGGATAAACTCTTAGTTAATTTACATGTTCATTTTAAAATGTATAAAGTAATTATAAATCATACAATGAGAAGTAGTTTGTAGTCATTTATTATTAAAATAAAAATGTACATATTTTACACACCAATCACACCATTTAATTTTATTTTATTTTTACCTCTTATACAGGTGACCTGGCCCATCTACGTTTTAATTATCGTAGTGGCTCTCTGGGGCAAAAACCTGTCCTCTTTTTAGCCAACCGCTATGAATTAGGCTAAAATGAAGTAAAATTGCTTTAATTTTTCTTTTTCCTTTTACGTGTGTCCGTGCAGCCTCAGGGAATCGGCGAGCCCAGTGTCTACCACGCGGTGGTGGTCATCTTCTTGGAGTTTTTTGCGTGGGGTCTGCTCACCACCCCCATGCTCACGGTAAGCCCACCACTGGGTTTAGTGGTTGTTGTCTTTCGAGTGTATTTATTTATTTATGTTCAAGAAATTTGAGAATGTAAAAAAACAAACACAGGTGCGGGATGCAGTCACAAAATGTCTTCTGACTAGGACCGTAGCTGCTGTCACGCTAGACCTAAAGCTGCCACATCATGGCAAACATACAATTATTTGTAGTTACTTGGGTGTGAAAAAAAATCACCTTGGATAATGAGCCACATGCTGCGTCACCGTGTCTCCATGCAGCCGCTGTCACATTTATACTAAAGATCGAGCCGGATCGTGATCACAAACATCCAATTGTTCACAGTTCTTGATTACTTCTCGCATGAAAAAGGGATACATTTTAAAGAGCAATTGAGTGAAAGGTCCTCTGACTAGCACGGCCTCGGGATCACAAATGTACAATTTATGACAGTTGTAGCTTATTCCTTGCCAGGTATAAAAGAAGTCAGGAATGAAAGTAATGCAGTAAAACAAGGTCTTCAGGCGACCAAGGCAACTGTTGTCGCTCTTATACTAATCACGTCACCTGGTAACCACAACCATATAATTGTTGACCGTTACTATGTAGCGTCGTGCTTCGGGGTTAGTGCCACTTGCTCTTTCATTGTCCTCACCCTGCGTCCAGCAAACTGTACGTTTTGTTGTTGGGCTGCATCTTGTAGCGGGCTTTATTTATTTATTTGTTTATTTTTTTCCCGCCCCTCCCTTGGGACCATGAGCCAATCACAAGGCGCGTGCGGATGGCAAGTGGGCCTTTTTTGCGTCATTAGCATCCATCTCCAACAAGAACCTCCACTCAGTGTGAGCCCCAAGGGGCGACGAGGGCTTCTTTCCACTATTTACCGAGAGCAAAATCTATTAATGTTTTTCAAATTTGTATTTCTTTGAATAGTTTTATTTTCCTTTTTTTCTTAATTGACTTAAAATATTTCCTTTTTTGTATAACTTATTTTACTATTTTTGTTGCCATTTTGCTCTCTGAAGCCACACTTATGCTTGTCATGTTCATTAAATTATATTAACCCTATATGATTTACTTAATTTGTTCATATTTATTTATATTTGTACAGTATTTTGTTTAATTTCTTTATTATTTTTCATTAAATTGTAACAAATCAACTTAGTTTATTTGTTGCTTTTTTCTAGAGGTGCAACAATTAACCGACAACTATTTTGATAATCAATAAACCGTTCAGAGAGCTAGTTTAACTTAAATTTGTCCATATCCTTGTAATTTCAGCCTCTCAGCAGTAAGTATTCTCATATTTCTGAAGTCCTCCATGAAAGCAAACTGATTATCTTAGTGTTTGATAAAAATAAGACATTTGCAAACATCCTCTTTTACTTTGGGAAAGAATGATCAAACTTTTTGGCTTTTTTCTGACACGTTGCGACCCATACCAGTAACTGACTTACAATCATTTTATGTTTGTATTGTATGCATTTTCTGCACTGTCAATTAAGTCTTTTTTTTTTTTTTTTTTTAGTAAAGGGATGGAAATTAATCAATAATGAAAATAGCCATTAGTTGCAGCCCTACTTTTTTCTTATTGTAATTATCAAGGCCTTAAACCAGGTTTGTCATATTTGATTACTTTTATCCAATTTATTTAATTAAATGTATTTACCGGTTTTTATTGTAACATTGCAGTCATGTTTTTGTTTTAAATTTTATTTTTTGTAATTACATTTTAATTCATTTTAAATGCTGAGATTATTTTTTTATTTTTTTATTTTACTTCTATTAACTTTTTAAACCAGGATTGTCATGCACATTTTATGTAAATCACATTTATTCTCATTTTATTTATTTTAACTTATAGTCATTATTTTCGTGTTTTTTTTTCTTTTTTAAACGTATACTATTTTCTTATTCTGTAATTTCTTTACTTAGAATTTTCTTCATTTTACTATATCACTAAATTACTTTTCATTTTACTTTCTTATTTTGTTGCTAACTTATTATAATTATTCTCATCTCTTTTTATGTTTCCAACCTATTGTATTTCCACAGCCGAGCAGAGTTTGACTTGTGCGCCTTAAAGCCAGAAGATAACACGACAGCAGTGAAGCAAACTATGCGCACGTGTAACGTGTGGACTCTAACCTGTGCCACCATTGAATAGAGCTCCACTTACCCCTCCACCTTTCCTCTTTGCGCCCTTCATATGTGCCATTATTGTATTTGTGCCGTACTACAATCTCGAGTTAGTTCACACTGCGTTCACTGCTTGTTATTTTGCAGGTATTGCACCAGACATTCCCCCACCACACATTCCTAATGAATGGCCTCATCCATGGCGTCAAGGTAAGCAACATGTCCACAAAATAACAAAGGTTTGTGCAGATGTTTCAAGACCAGAAATAGACGCTATGAAAATTTTACATCACTGTTATAAAAGCAAGGGTCTTATCGCCATTTTGCTAAACGAAATGTGTCAGGGATTTGCTTAAGGGAGGAGCCCAAGTCAAAACATTAGGTACACTTGTTCAGCCTAAAATACAAAAATATCCCCAAAAAGGATACAAAATATCCTTTTTTGATATATATATATTTTTTTTTTTTTTTTTTTTTTTTGGGGGGGGGGTGTGTGTGTATATATATATAAATATATATATATATATATATATATATATCCAAAAAGATACGAAGATACCAAGACAAAAAGATTAGATGAAAAATACACATCTAAAAATGATATTCAAGCAAAATGTTCGAAAATATAAAGAAATAGTTGGAAGAAATGCACAAATATTGGAAACATTAAATGTTTAAAATTTATAAAATGGATTTTTTTTTATAAATGTTCGCCAAAATGTATAAAAATATGAGACAAAAATACAATTTATCGTGTCTATTTGTTGACTTTTCCATCCTCTGTCATCCCGCCATTATTCTGTCTTTCCTTGTCCACAGGGTCTGTTGTCATTTCTCAGCGCTCCCCTCATCGGGGCCTTGTCGGACGTTTGGGGTCGCAAGTCCTTCCTGCTGCTCACTGTCTTCTTCACGTGCGCGCCCATCCCGTTGATGAAGATCAGCCCTTGGTGAGGGAGTGTATGAGGACGGCGGGTGGCGCCACACCCTCGTACACCAATCTCGCTCTGACCCGGCTTTCCCCCACCTCCTCCTCCAGGTGGTACTTTGCCGTCATCTCCATGTCAGGTGTCTTCGCCGTCACATTCTCTGTCATCTTTGCGTATGTGGCCGACATCACGCAGGAGCACGAGAGGAGCACGGCGTACGGCTTGGTAAGGAAATCCAATGAGATCTGATTCTAACATTCTGCCTTTTCAAAGATAATAACATTTACTATCATAGTGATATTCAAAATGGAAATTTAAATTGTTAGATCCTGTGGTTTTACACCATTAAGATAACGGACATTTGTAACAAGACTGCAGCCAGTCGGAGACTAGCTGGCGGCTAGCAAGAAGCTAAGGTGGCAGTCTACATGTCGAGGGAACAAAAACAGGAAGTAGCAACCTAACAAAATAAAAGCAGGTGTTTGTATTCTTCAACATTTTGATGCTAGTATTTTTCTTTTTACATCAAATGCATATCGGCTTCAAATATCTGCTATCGGCCTCCTTGACTAATAAGCGGTATTGTATCGGCTGTAGAAAAAAAAAAATTTGTTCATCTATCCATGCCAGTGATGTATTGTGACAGCCAAAACCATTAGATGCTCTTCCATAAAATGGCAGATGCGACAATAAACCTGTTTGCGATTCATAAGATGGAATAAGTCATGGCTTCCTGCAAGTATATTATCTTTTGTGTTCATTCAAAAAATCAAAACAGGCCCAGATTCAACATATTAAATCCATTTGTGAGTAAATTGTGATATGATTATTTCAGTATTCGCACTTCTGACGTTGTTTGGTTGTGTACTGTGAGATGTTTGAAACGTAAAACGTGTGCCTGGGGTCAATAAAGCTTGGGAAGCATTGGTATAGGAGGCCCGTACAAGGTAGAAGTGACAATGCAAAGGTGTCCGCTTGGTGTCAGATAGGCCAGTCATTATGAGTGGAAGAAAACTTAATGATTTGGCTTGAACCCAAGCGAGTAAACAAACAAGTTTGCACCACCACAATGAAGAGGAAGGCAAATAAACATCACTCCACCTAACAACTTTTTGTGTGTGTGCCACACCCTCTTCTCCTCAGGTGTCGGCCACATTCGCCGCCAGCCTGGTCACCAGCCCGGCCATCGGCGCCTACCTGTCGGTGGCCTACGGAGACACCCTGGTGGTGATCCTGGCCACGGCCATTGCTTTGCTGGACATCTGCTTCATCCTGGTGGCCGTGCCCGAGTCGCTTCCCGAGAAAATGCGGCCGGCGTCGTGGGGCGCACCCATCTCATGGGAACAGGCCGATCCCTTCGCCGTGAGTCAGACCCACAGGCTATGCCTTTTTAACACAAATAGAAAATTTTAAAAAACACTGACGTACATGTTTTTCAAAATAAATAAAGGACACATTTGGCATGGATAGATGTGTAATTTAATACGGATTAGCGTTGACAGATGAGAGATGAAATAAATTATTTCAATTTCTGCTGTACACCTCACATGGACCATTATTTAAAACATATTTTAATGTAATCTTCATTCGTGAACATTTTATTTACAATACTGAAATTTTTTTTTTTATCTTAATCTTCCATCCGTCCATTTTCTGAGCCGCTTCTCCTCACTAGGGTCGCGGGCACTGGAGCCTATCCCAGCTGTCATCGGGCAGGAGGCGGGGTACACCCTGAACTGGTTGCCAGCCAATTGCAGGGCACATACAAACAAATAACCATTCACACTCACATTCACACCTACGGGCAATTTAGAGTTGTCAATTAACCTACCATGCATGTTTTTGGGATGTTGGAGGAAACCGGAGTGCCCGGAGAAAACCCACGCAGGCACGGGGAGAACATGCAAACTCCACACAGGCGGGGCCGGGGATTGAACCCCGGACCTCAGAACTGTGAGGCAGACGCTCTAACCAGTCGCTCACCGTGCCGCCTCTTAATCTTATGTGAGCCAATTTTATTGAAATAATAATCCTTCACAAAAATGGTTCAACAAATGTGAAATGGCTCAATTTTATGAAAATTATATTGACAACAAAAATTCAACAAATGTCATATGGGCCATTTTGATTTTAAAATGATATTTTTTTTAATCAAAAATTGACTACCAAATTTTATTTAAAAAAAAAAATTCCCCCCCAACAAAATTTAAAAATGTTACGTCTTTTTTTTATATAAGAATCAGCAAAAAAATAAACAATCATGTTACATTAGAAAATGTTATTCAAGAACATTAACAAAACAAAACAAAAATCATGTTCAACAAATGTTATCTTATATACGGTAGAAGGCTAGAGTGCGGTGATAAATTATGTCTGACGCAGAGAATCCCAAATGTTGGTCAGTGATGAAACGCGCTAGCCTGGTTAGCTGCAAATGTAGGAATGTCAGATGAAACGCTGTGTTCATTGTTGATGTTATCTCTTTGCAGTCTCTACGCAAAGTGGGCCAGGACTCGACGGTACTGCTCATCTGCATCACAGTGTTTCTCTCCTACCTCCCCGAGGCGGGCCAGTACTCAAGCTTCTTCCTCTATCTCAGACAGGTAACACAACCACAACACCCAATTGACAGCATCATTGGGCGGGATGCTTGGGCGTCACTTGTGAATGCAAATACAGTACAGAAGAGCTGCTGACGCTTGTTGTCTTTCAAACCAACAAACCTACCTTCACATGAGGCTCATCAATAGAGCAGCCTACGAGCAAACTGACATGACATCACACATGGGCTAACAAATATCTGCACCGTCACTTTAAATAGACGATATTAAATCATTCAACTCCCTTTTTGGCATTTACTAATAAATCTTGCTCATTTTACTTTAAATAAAAGCAGTTAATCTAAGGCACCGCTAAAGAAAAATCACTGAATGAATTAAAGCTAATGATAAACCAAGATTCCCACCAGATGGCGCCAAAGTAACACTTAATCATTGCTTTGGCCTGAGCACAAAAAGTGAATAGCCAAGCTTTTCAGCAAATAGATGATAGGATCCCCAAAAAATTGTGAATATGCAAGTTTATGAATGCCGAACAGAAAATATTTGAGGGTTCACTGTACAGCCGGCATGGTGGACGACTGGTTAGCACATCTGCCTCACAGTTCTGGGGACCGGGGTTCAAATCCCGGCCCCGCCTGTGTGGAGTTTGCATGTTCTCCCCGTGCATGGGTGGGTTTTCTCCAGGCACTCCGGTTTCCTCCCACATCCCAAAAACATGCATGATAGGTTGATTGAAGACTCTAAATTGCCCGTAGGTGTGAATGTGAGTGCCAATGGTTGTTTGTTCCTATGTGCCCTGCGATTGGCTTGCGACCGGCTCAGGGTGTACCCCGCCTCCCACCCGAAGATTGCTGGGATAGGCTCCAGCAGACCGCGACCCTAGTGAGGATAAGCAGTAAAGAAAATTGATGGATGGATGGTTCACTGTACAAAAGTAAGATTAACACTTGATAGAAAAAGTAAAGTAAAACTACAATCCATTTGAGACCAGGAAATTGTTTACATGCTACATGCTGTCTACTTTAGTATCTGCCTGATAAAAATTAACTTGGAATTTCTTTGTTTCTAATATAAGCTATTCAGGTGTTACAGCAATATAGTGTGAAACAGCACAGAGCAGATTGTTTGAACAATAAATAGAAAAACGCCTTAAGTGGCATGTGTAATTCTTCTTCTGATTAATGGCTTGCCAATTTTATTTGCCTTTACTGCCTCATAGGAGTAAAGTGTCAATTTTGAGAATTTCAGCATTTGCAACTTTTTACATGTAATTGATACTTTTCCAATGGCTCACGTACTGAGCTAAAAGACACTTTTTGTTCCTTCAGTGGTTCAATGGTTATGACACTTTTTTTTTTCTTTTGGCGTCCCTGGTGCCCATCTGTGACGACGTGTTTGGGGGGTAAAAGGCAAAGAAAAAGCTAAACTCACTCAAGTACAAGCTGATCATTTCACTTACTTTCGAGGTTCCACCGTACTCCTCCAAGTCAGTTTTTGTAAATAGTGTTGCATAAACTGGTTGAACCAGCCTGACACGCGTTCACACACTTGCCCCCAGACTTTTGCATGGCTTCTTTCAGTATGACAAATGCCAGTGTTTGTGGGCCAAATATACGAATAGACAGAAGCTACTGTTGCTGCTGTTGTTGTAGCTGTTATTGATGATGTCAACAAAGCAAGTTGACACAACGCCCTCTCACCTCTTTTATCCAAACACTCATCAGGTCATCCGCTTCTCATCGGAGACGGTGGCCGCCTTCATCGCCGTAGTGGGGATCCTCTCCATACTAGCTCAGGTCTGCGGTAATCAGTAGTCTTTATTTTTAATTTGAGTCAAGTAAGGTGTGTTCTCATGACTGACCTTTATGTGTGTGTGTGTGTGTAACATCTAGACTGTGGTGCTGGGCATCCTGATGCGCTCCATCGGGAACAAGAACACCATCCTGCTGGGCCTCGGCTTTCAGATCCTCCAGCTGGCCTGGTATGGCTTCGGCTCGCAGCCCTGGTAAGTGAACGTCAACAGCCCCCCTGGTTTCTAGTGTACGCTGTACCCCAGCTCTTCGTGGGGGTTAGGAACCTGCCGTGATTACAGAAAATTCATGAGTGATTGACGCCACCCCCCAAAAAAAGTTTAGAATTGCCTATAGATACCACATGTTGGGGACGTAGCACTACTTTTCTATTACACTGGCCGCTGGCCTGTCTTCCCCTTACTTCAACGTAGTTCTTTGGCAACAAAATGCTACGAGGCAAATTAAATTTGTATATACAGTGCATTCCGTACACAAGGTAAACTCGGTGTGCTTTCCGTGATTAAAAGCATTTAAAAACAACTTAAAAAACATTTAAGCAAAGAGAAAGAAAGGTGGCGTCAAAGCAATGGATTTATGTTAGGGCTTTGGCCTGAGCAGAAAAACAGTGAATAGGTATTAGTTTTTTCAGCAAATAATGGTGAATGCATTCCAAAAACTAAATCTGCAAATCACAAATATGCGGTTGGATGTTGTATATTGTTATAAGTTCTGTAAAATAATAAATAAAACACAATATAGAGTATTGACTATCCCTATGATAGACGCCATGCCCCTGTTAATCAACGAGTTTTTTATCATATCACACAACAACATTTATAGATTTTGGAACTCTGTGCACACATAAGGCGCCCCGTCCATTTTGGAGAAAATTTACGTCTTTTAAGTGTGCCTTGTGGTCGTGACAATACGGTACCATTGTTGTTGTAGTGTCGGCGACCGCCACCAGGGGGAGTCATTGTATAAATCAACATGCAATTCTTTCATTAACCTGACAGCAGTCATTCCTCACCTAAGGACATTTTACTTATATGGAGCCACGGTAAGCTTGTTAATACAGTAATAGGCCTTAATATTTATGGACCTTCTTGTAGTCGCTGCTGTTTTGGTTTGCAACAGAGTTCAAATGGGCTCAGCAGTTACTCTATGGACAGATATAACTGCGATTGTGCTGGAAGTACCGAATAAAGTGTCTTATTAGCTAATGACATGTTGTAATGACATGTTGTCTTGTGTTTCAGGATGATGTGGGCCGCTGGCGCTGTCGCGGCCATGTCCAGCATCACGTTCCCCGCCATCAGCGCCATTGTGTCTCGGAACGCTGACCCAGATCAACAAGGTGAGTGAACTCAACACAAGTAATTCGCAGGACGGAGCAAATGGTGATGCCCCCCCACCCCATCTGTTTGTTTCCCTGCCCCCGCAGGCGTGGTCCAGGGCATGATCACAGGGATCCGGGGCCTGTGCAACGGCCTGGGCCCGGCGCTCTACGGCTTCGTCTTCTACCTTTTCCACGTGGAGCTGACCGACACAGACGCCTCGGAGAAAGGCGGCAAACCTAACATGGCCAATCCCACGGATGAGGTGAGCACGAGCAGGGAATACAAATAACACACTTTGAAGTACCCCTTGAAATAGCTGAAACAGTTATGTCTTTTTTAAATAGTTTTCTGCCCACATGTAATGACGGAAACTGAAAATGGCCAAAATAACCATAATTTACTGCTTCAAAACAAATGAATGAATTTTTTTTCATGCATGGGACTTTTTTGAGGTAATCTTGACAGTCATGCCTCCCTTTTCATGTTTCAAAGTTTAGTTGGCTTCTGGGGCTGAAATGTCTAAATATTCAAGGGGATGCTACAAATGTAAATTTTCACCAAAATGACCTGTCCTTTGTAAACCAAAATGGCAGACTTCCTGTATCTTTTTGGGCATAGTGTCTTAAGATTGTTTTTTAGTGGATCTACTCATGTTAGACACACTTTCCAAATGTCATGTTGCTAAGTGAAAATGATTTCCGGGGCTTAATTAAAAAAATGTTCCAGGAAAATTGTCACCAATTTATTTATTGGTGAATTATCAAAAACCTTCACCTAAAGCTCCGGTAAAAATCAAAATGGCTAACTTCGTGTTTTTAAAAAATTATTATTATTTATTTATTTTTGTGTGGGTTACTCACAACGGACAAGCCCCCCCAAACCTCAAGTCGTTAAGTGAAACTGATTTCCAGGGCTGAGTTTTCAAAATGCTACTAAAAGGATACTTACTACCATGTATAAATTAACTACAAAATGTCCGCTTTTAATCAATATGGCTGATCCTGTGTCTTTTTGGGTCTGGGTTCTTGAGACTTGCTTTGTGGATCTGCTCATTATGGACACGCCTATAATTTCATGTTGCTAAGTGAAACTGGCTTAGGGAGCTGAATTTAAAAAATATAAATCAGGGTGCTACCAAGTATAAATTAGCTACAAAATGTCTACTTTTAATCAAAATGGGTGACTTCCTGTGTGTTCTCCGGCCTGGGCTCTTGCGACTTTTTTGTGGGTCTCATTATGGACATGCCTACCAAACCAAAACTGATTTCCGAGGCTGAATTTTCAAAATATTCATCGTGATGTTCTCAAATATAAATTGGCTACAAAATGTCAGCTTCTAATCAAAATGGCTGACATATTTATTTTTGGCTATGGGTTCTTGAGACTTGTGTTGGTCTACTCCAGTGATTCCCAACCAGTGTGCCGTGGCACATTGGTCTGCCATGAGTGATCTTCAGGTGTGCCGTTGGAAATTATAAAATTTGACTTAACTGCTCGAAAAATTATTAATTTCCGAGAAATAATGTCTTTGGTCCTCTTTATGCCAGTGAGGCATAGTGACAGACAGAACAAATGCTCTTCTATTAGATTGCAGGAAGTACATATAGTAATTACTGTGTATCTGCTTATTGTGACATGTTTGTTGGTGTGCCGTGAGATTTTCCAATTGTAAAATTTGTGCCTTCTCTCCATAAATGTTGTAAATCGCTGGTCTACTCAATATGGACATCCCCTCCCAAACATTGTTACTCATGTGCATGGTACCAGCTTGCTAAACAACCCTTAGATGCCACATCGCCACCTAGTGCAGTGAAGGGGGTACGCAGGCGTCAACCCGATAGCTAACGTGCCTGTTCCTGTCATCAACACTCCTTCCAGAGCGCCATCATCCCAGGCCCTCCCTTCCTATTTGGCGCCTGCTCGGTGCTGCTCTCCCTGCTGGTGGCGCTGTTCATCCCCGAGCACACCGGGCCTGGAGCTCGCCCCGGCGCCTACAAGAAGCACAGCAACGGGGCTCAGAGCCACTCGCACAGTCCGCAGGGCAGCGGGGCCGAGGGGAAAGAACCTCTGCTGGATGACAGCAGCGTATAACCTCGAACCACATTTTGAACTTGTGTGTGTGAGTGTGAGAGAGAGTGTGTGTGTGTGTGTGTGTGTGTTTGTGAGGGTGTGTGAGTGGCGCTGGGGTTTCAATCTGTTACTAACTCGTCACATGCTGCCAGTCAGGGGGAGATACTTACCGGGGAGCCGGGTAAGCAGACCACTGTAGAAACCACTCGGATCAGCTCAAAGCTCTCTTCTTAGTCTTTTTTTTCCGTCATCACTGCTTACTAGTGTTGCAAACGGGTGGAAAATTTCCAGTAAACTTTCCATGGCGAGTTAAGATGGGGAATTACGGATATAATAAGCATAAATAGCAACGTTTAGTTTTGTCATAAGAAGACATCAATGCCAAAAGGATAACAGTATATAATAAAAAAAAAAAAAAACATGGCATTTCAACAGATTTATTTGTATTACGAACTTTATCAAGTTTTAAATATTTTATTGAATGACCAGAGCTTTCATTGAAGGACAAAAACCTGAATGTTGAGTTGAGAACTGCTCATGCCCCCACCAAATCCATTCAAAAACTAACAAAATACACCCCCCCCAAAATTCCCATTTAACATGTAAATGAAAAAGCATCTTCTCTCAAACCTTTTAAGCCTAGCCTTAAACCGTTTCACACCACATGGTCATATTCAACTTTACTTGCATGAAACCTGCTCGTTTTAGTCAGGATGCTTAAATATAGTTTCCCCAACCGTATTTACGTTCACGAATAAGTGCCAACCTTCATTTTGTAAATTTCTGTTAATTCCTATAAATTCCCATGGAAACTTTCCAACTTTGAAAATTTTCTGAATTTTGCAACCCTACTGTTGCCATTCATTCTCATTAGAGACACACACACACTGACTGTACACTTTGTTGTTTTCCCCACTTTTTTAAATCAACAAATGTTGCCTTGAAGTGACTTCAGATAAATATAATAAATATATAGATTTATATGGATATTACGTAACCTGTATGACGACCGCGGTCTGAGAAGGCGCTGTAATCTGATCATATTGCTCCCATTGGAGCCCCAAAAACGTCGTCTTTTTTTTTTTTTTTTTTTTAAGCCCCACTTTCTGCCTTCCATCTTTCATTTAACCAAATTTCCCACATTGCCTCTCCGTTTTGCCCCACTTCATGCCTTGTACCACAATTTTGCCCCTCTTCCTGCCTTGTTTTTGTTTTCCCCAACCTCCTCCCTGGTGTTTAAAATGTACACCATATTACTGCCCCCCCCCCCCCCCCCCCCCTCCCTTGTCTTTTAATTATAACTTCCTCCCTCTCTGGTTTCTCACATTTTTCCCCATCTTCCTGCCCACTTCATGTCTCGTCTCAATTTTCCCCTTGCTTCCCACCTTGCGCCTAAATTTTCAACTACGTCCTCCCTTGTCTCCATCACAGGTTATATTTTATGCGTCTAGACTGAATACATACTAAAAATCATGACGTATTGCCATATATATGGACATATACTGTAAACTCCCACCAAAAAAAAAAAAAAAAAAAAGTACCCGGGACCTCTTTTAGGCCCAAAACCCCCAGATTGGGAACCCTCACTCTCAAACTGGAGTCGGTTAAGCGTGATGTCACTCAAATGTGTTAAAAATGTATTTGTCCCAAGCTACAGTTGCTTCTTAAGCTATCAGTTAGCTTTTACGGCTGCATTTCTCTTCAGCTTCATTAACCTCTATTTTTTTTTGTGTCAGTGGAAAAGTTTCAAGTGCATTTCAAGTCACTCGCCAACCATATTTAACATTTGTGCCAATGTCTTTTTTTTGTTTAGGTTTTTTTGTGCTTGTTTTTGTTGTCTTAATCTGTTTTTTTTTTTATCTATATAAATATGTATAGCCTTTTAAAATGGTTTGTTTTTTAGGAATGGTTTAAAAATGGGACGTCCATTTCCTTTCACATGACAAGCATTTCACTTTGGTTAGTGACATTTTTGTTTTAAATGCACATTCTTTTTCTGTCTCAGAACGTTCTAAAATGAACTGTGCAGTGGGGAGAGGGCCATATTATGGCCCCCCTGCAAATGTTTGATGCACCCCGCCATACAATTATTTTATTTTTTTTTACATTATAACAAAAAAGGGGGTATTATATGACAGTAATTGTTTTGTTTTATTCATCATATACTGGACCAAAATGTACATTCGGAGCTACACAGTGTAAATTGTTCAGCCTGTGCAGACTGTATAAGTGACCTAAAATTACAGATTTTGGAAGCCTCCTTTTTTATTTTCTTTCTCTGTATGGGTGGCTCTGCACATTTGAACGTACTACAAAGAAAAAATATGAAAACTCACCCACCCTCCCCCTCTTTCTCTGTGTGCCTAAAATTAGCCAAGAAATGAGTAATGGCGAAATTTAAGTCGAGGTGGTTATGATGTAAATATGGGAAACTAATGAAGCTATTTATTAAAGGTTTATTGTACAATTCAAGTGCTTCCGTTTGTTTTTGTTCAGGGTTCAAAGACGGTATTTTTGATGAGCACATTCTCACCTGGTTTGTTTCTGTTGTGCTTTTAAAAAAAACAACGAATGAATTGATTGCACGTTGTTTCAAGTAAAAGTTAAATATTTTATTTTGACCATATTTTCATACAAATAAAAAAAATGACAATAAGCACTTCAGGTATGTCAGTTGCATGTTAAACGTCAACATGTCATGATGAAGAGAATTGCACCATTAAAGCTAAAAAAAAAAAATTCCCTATATACACATAATATATAGGTAGGTCATTATTTTTTTAAATTCCTTTTAATTTTATATATTTTTTAAACAAATATTTGAACTACTGAATTTATTTTAATCTAACCTTTTTTTAATTGCAAAAAAAATACCTATAAAAACAATTGTATATATTAACTATGAAAAAATATTACTTCTGTATTTTAAAACTATTTGGTTTTATTTTTATTTGATTTTTAACTTTTTTTTTAAATATTTGTATTTGTTTTTTTAACTACAAACAAACCCTTTGGGGACTTACCGTAATTTCTCGTGTATAATGCGCACCCATGTATAATACGCACCCCCAAACTGGAGAATCCTTTTACCCATGTATAATGCTTTTTTACAATGCATGATTTTGCTTCTACCCATATGATCAAAATGAAGTATCTGTATTTTGTTAGGTTTTTTTTCAAATAATTATTCTGAAGTTAAGCACTTTATTTGAACACGTAATACTTATTTTAATTGCTCTTAGTTTGAAATTCACAGCCCTACTTTTATTTAGTAAATGAGTAAACAAACAGTTGTGCTCATATGTTTGATTACCCAGGCAGAATTTGTAAGATGTGTACAATTCTTTAAAGAAAACATGAAGAGCCAGGTGAAACCCATTTAATTTTATTTTAATGGGATTCAAATTAAACTGTCAACCTTTTCAAAAAAACATTCTCATCAAACAAAACAACCATAAAGAAATTAATTATTGTTGTTGTTCAGTCATCAGTCGTATTTAAAAAAAAATAAATAAAAAAAAAAGAATTTAAAAAAAGAAACAATTCTGCCAGGGTATGTAAACTTATGAGCACAACTGTACCTATGCAGTCATACGTACCCCCTGTCATGTTGGAATGAAAGTGTAGGCTACAACTTTTTCATAACCACTAGGTGGTGGTGGAATGAAAAAGTTGCAGTTTTTTTCATAACCACTAGATGGCAGCATAAATGTATAAAATGGGAATTTCTTTTCCATTTTCCCCTACACCTATGTATAATGCGCACCATTGACGACACACAAAATGCAGTTTTTAAATTATATTATTATTCCAAATTCCAAACCTACATGGCCCTGTGTGAAAAAGTGATTGCCCTTTAATAACTGTTTGGGTGACCCTTAGCATCCCCAACCGCAATCAAGCATTTGTGATGACTTGCAATGAGTCTCTTACAGTGCTGTGGAGAAATTTGGGCCCACTCATCTTTGCAGAATTATTGTAATTCAGCCACACTGGAGGGTTTTGAGCATGAATTGCCTTTTTAAGGTCATGCCACAGCTTCTCAATGGTATTCAGGTTAGAACTTTGACTAGGCTGCCCCAAAGACTGTTTTGGATCATTGTCCTGCTGCAGAACCCAAGTTTGTTTCACCTCGAGGTCACAAACAAATGGCCAGACATTCTCCCTCAGGACTTTTTGGTAGACAGCAGAATTCATGGTTCCATTTATCACAGGTCCTTAAGTAGCAAAACAGCCCCAGACCATCACACTACCACCACCATATTTTACTGGTGGTATGATATTCTTTTTCTGAAATGCTGCGTTACTTTTACGGCAGATGCAATGGGACACGCACCTTCCAAAAAGTTCAACTTTTGTCTCGTCAGACCACTGAGTATTTTCCCAAAAGTCTTGAGGATTATCAGGATGTCTTCTGGCAAAATTGAGACAAGCCTTTTTGCTCAGCATTGGTTTTTGTCTTGCAATTCTTCCATACAGGCCATTTTTGCCCAGTCTCTTTCTTATGGTGGAATCACGAATACTGACCTTAACTGAGGTAAGTGAGGCCTTCTTTGGATGTTGTTCTGGGGTCTTTTGTGACCTCTCGGATGATTCATTGCTGCACTCTTGGTGTAATTTTGTTCGGCCGGCCACTCCTGGGAAGCTTCACCACTGTTCTATGTTTTCACCACGTGCGGATAATGGCTCTCACCATGTTTTGCTGGAGTCCCAAGTCCCCAGTTTCTTTAGATCTCAGCATGATGTCTATCTTTTGAGGATTTTTTGGCCTACTCCACTTTGTCAGGCAGGTCCTTTTTAAGTGATTTCTTGACTGAGAACAGGTGTGGTAGTATCAGGACTTAGGTTTGGATTTGTTTTCTCCCTTAATAATGACAACCATTTAAAAACTGCATTTTGGGTTTACTTGTGTTGTCTTTGACTAATATTTTTTTCAAAACTCCTGGTCATCCTAATGTCTGATTTTTGTCCCGATTCTCACGTCTTACTGGACGCAGCGGTTGTGTAAGGCGTCTGCAACCTGTGCCTCAAAATTGTCATGAAAATCACAAAAATGAGCAACACATTTAAAAAAAAAATATATATATATATATACATAAAATCTGCCTCGGAACAAGTGACTTTGTAAATACCAATCAGAATATACTCAACAAAAACGGATCAAAATCGATGTGGTGGTAAGCACACGGCGCTGCTCTGTGTTGCTGTAATGTGCTGATGTGGGCAAAATGTGCGAGAGGAGCAGCAGCTGTTTGGAGGTTCTAACCTGGGAGATAATCCTAGTTATATTCATAATAAGACTCTTAAAGGTTAAGCCACAGGTTCATCCCATAAGCGCAATGTGTTGAAGACAATTCTTAGTTCCTTTGTTCCCTTTTTACTGAGCAGAATTCATAAATAAAGGCCTCCTCTCTAATAGGTGCCTCGTCCAAATAATGGCCTGCTACTCTGCGGTGGAGTTTGAGCAGCTATTTGAGGAAATATGTTTGTTATTGTATGACTAAAGGCAGCATTTCAAGTAAATGCCACATACTTTCTGGAGTTGTTTGAGCCACTATGGTACTCTGCAGTGGAGTCTTGGCCAGTATTTGAGGAACATTTGTTTTTTCTTATTAAAAAAAATAAAATAAATAAAAGGCTTCTCTCAAATAGACGCCTCCTCCACATTAACGCGTCTGCAATGGGTTTGAGCCACGCTGTTTGAGCAAATCCATTATGCTAACAAACACTCAACCCAACGGCAAAATGCCATTCTTCCAGATTTCTTGGAATGAGGCGCGTAGGGCCTCACACACTTCAATGTACTTTGGCGGTCGCTTCACTTGAGGGTTCAAAGGAGGGGGGGGTCAATGTATTGTGATGCAGGCTTGCTGTCATAGCACATTTACCACACAGGCTTCAATTAAGCCGCTGGCGTTCCATCACGGCTAAAAATGCGCACCTCACCCCAAGCATCCATCACGCGCCTTGTATTTTTCCAACGGTGACAGCAGGAAGGAATCTTGGCCTCACGAAGCGGGAAGGGGAAGCGAGGCCCGAGCGTAGCGCGCTGGCATCGAGGAAGAGCCAAGGGATGAATCATGTGTGAACCTCATTGTTCTCACAGTCGGGCGGGAGAGCGTGAAGCCGACGTTCCCATGATCCGTACGCACGCCGCACTTGACTTCCTGGCACAGGCACGAGAACCCGCGGAGGCACGCGGCGGCGTCCCTGCATCTTTTGGGGTCCTCCAAGGACAAGCCCTGGGTCAACGCAGGCATCGCCACGGCTGACCTCACTCAAATTGCTTTTATTTTTAATAATCATCATATTCAGCTAAAAGATGACGAAGTAAGCAAGGAATTGTCTTATAATATCCCAGCACCCATTGAAATAGTTCAAAATTCTAAACTTTAACCCCAGAAAATTATTGTTTTATCTCATATAAATAAAATTACATGAATTAAAATATGCAAACCTGAGTAGCCATATAATGGTGCATCTTAGGTGGTGGGCCTTATTTAATTATCACGTACAAATAAAACGACCAATCCAAAAATATTAAAAAGAAACAACACAATTTAAAAAATAATGAAAAATGAATACTTATTAATGCATGAAATAGATAAATAGATTTATTCTTCTGCTCCTTTTCATTTTAAATTGTGTTTTCCTGTCTTTTTTTATTTCATGTAATGAAAGAAATGTAACAAATAGATAAAACATACAAATACAAAAAAGGAAATAGCATGAAAAATAACGAAGACATGAAATCAAAAGTAGAAAATAATTTAAAAAATCATCTGTATAAAACAATTGCAAAAACCTATGTATTTAGAAAAAAAATACATCAAACAAATGGTGCAAAGACGTCCAAGAAATTTAAGCAGTATAAAGTGACTCGTATGATAATCTGGAACAGTGTCAGTTGTGCAAATGGTGCAGATACTTCTCAACCACATAAGTGGCCAGTATTGGTCAACAACAGATATGCAAACAGTGCAGAGTGGCGAGGCTACTGTGACAACAATCTCAAGACTAAATTGGCAGTATGTTACAATGGAATTGTAAGTTAACTGTTTAAGACGTTAATGGCAAAAGGGAAGAAGCTGCTGGAACGTCTGCTAGTTTTAGTTTGCATCGTTCGATAGAGCAACATCGGGAACATACCTAGTGAAGAAAATTGGGGGCAGCATTATGCTTTGGGGAGCTGGAAATGTGCGGGCTTTAGACAAGGTGGAAGGAATTATGAACAGTTCCAAAAAGCAGTCAGTGTTAGCACAAAACCTGCAGAAATCTGCTAGAAATCAAAAATATAGATATAAATATGTCAGGAAAAGCCTACTAGAACATAAAACATTGGGGTTAATCACTCACATCTGTTTATTTTTATTCCCCTCTTGTAAAGAAGAATAAATCCATTGAGTAGTATGAGGTTGTAGGTCACATTAATGGTGGAAAACATTTGAAATGAATTATCTTTTAAATTTGACAAAAAGACTGCATTTGAACAAGGGTCTGTGGACTTTTTATTTCCTCTGCATTTCATTTTGGACTTCAAGATTTCTAATTATTCTTAAGGGTAATGTTAAAGGGTTGAGATTTAAATACGTTTTAGGCGTACCGCTTCCCACTCCATTTCGGACCGGCAGCGCACGGTGTTTTGGTATCGGATAACATTTATGTAGTAAATTTGTATTTCTTTGTTTAGGCTTTTTTTTTTTTTTTTTTTACTGCATGATCAGATGTCACCTTTTCCCTCTGATTCCGCTCTGGGAACACTTTGTGCCGAGCCAGACTAAATTCAGGCCGTAATCTGTGAAGATTCTCACAGGAAAATTCATGAAGCATTGTTGAAAAGCGGAAGGCGATTTTTTTTGTTTTTTTCCCCCACCCCTCCTGCGTGATACCAGACAGGAACATGGAAAAAGACATTTCAGCTTTTCTCACTTGGCTGTTTTTGTTATGTTTGCAACCGTCACCTCTAGCTGCTAATTCGCTAGCTATAGTGATTGAGTTTCAAATAAGCTTTGAATCAACACACAAAAAACACACGTCGGCTTCAGGTCGGGTGAGCTCGCGCGGTGTGAGAGGACGCGGAGGACCGTGTGAACTTGGTTCAGGCGGCCTCAGTTTAGCCTCATTATGGCTTCGGAACTATCGACGTGTTTTTGTGGCTCGCACGCAAACAACAAATGACTCACGGGCCGCACAGCGGCTCCATGCGAACACCTTTGTTTTTGCTTCAAAGGGAACGACAGTGGGAAAGTTGTTATTATTAATCCATATAATAAATAATACATACATTAAATTAAATAACACAATAATTGGAGGCTCTCAATCAAGCTATGCGGTCGTCCGCATATTCGTGTCAATCCATCAAAAATCAAAAGGCACGCCTTTGTAAAGTTTCAACATAAAACAAAGGATTCCGTTTGACTAAACCACAACTTTCCGCTAGCTTAATGCTAACACACAATGCAAAACGCCTTAGAAGGGCTTAAAAAACTAGCATCAATATCGCAGTTGTTGTAACCCTTTAAGCAAAAGTGTATTTGAACACCAATGATGCAGCAACACATGTAGATGAACAATGTAACAATACACACACGTTTTAATCCTCTGTGAAAAAAACAACCATTATTACTGCAGCTAAGTCATGTTGCGCCATCAAATATGTGTATTTTATGTCTGTGTTATTCTGCCCCCTGGTGACCAAGGTGCGCACACTAGCACATTCTATTTTCGTTGTACAATACTGTAGAGTGCTATTATTCTTGTTAAAAAAAATGTTACATTTTTGTTGGTGTTTTTTGGGGGCGCTGGAACAGATTAATGGCCTTTCCATTCATTTCAATGGGGAAGGATGATTTCTGGCCGAGGACTGCGCACAAGAAGCAGCATCACAATGTCAATGGGCATTGAAACATGACATCATGATACCCAAACTGTTTAATTCTTTACATTCCTATGCTTTTCTAAGGTCAAATACTGTAGCGTGATACTTTTTTCTCTTTAAAAACATGTTACAAAAGTTTTTGTTGTTTTTTTTTGGGGCGCTGAAACAGATGAATGAGATTTCCATTTATTTCGATGGGGGGGAATACAAGTGTTTTGTGTTACGAGCGTGGTCACGGAACGAATTAAACTAGTAAGTCAAGACATCGCTATGCTTGTATTATCTCTGAAAATATTGCTATGCCGTTGTTAGCTCAGAATGCTAATGGAATGCTACTGACATGAGGCCCATTTCCATCTATCCGTGGTGCTCGCAAGCTTGGCCAAGTAGGCTAACAAAACTAGAATGCTACATTGCTTTTTTTGTTGTTGTTGTTTTTTTGCTCATTTTTGTGGTCGTAAATCCAGAGCTCGAGCTAGCTAGAGTAAAATGTGAATGTAAGATTTATTTTTATAATTAAATCATTCCTTTTTATTTTCATTTCTAATTAAATAAATAATAATTAATGAAACTTGATGGTTTAAAAAATAAAAAATAATAATTGTACGTCAACTTGTACGTTGTTGATTTTGAGAATGGAATAATTTATTCTCATTTTTGTATTATTTATTTATGTTGTTTTAATTAATTAATTAATTATTAAGTAATTAATGTAAATACTTAATACAATAAAAAAAATTGAGAATTAGTATATTAAATTTATTTATCCTCGGTCTAAGTGTAATTTATAACTAATTAGCTAAATTATGTAATAAACAAGTGCTATATGGAGTTGTAAAATAATTTCCATGCATCCGTCCATTTTCGTCCATGTACAAGCGGTACAGAAAATGGATGATGGATGGAAACTCAATTATTTCAATTAAAAAGGTAATAGTTAATTCTCCTTTTATTTGTATTATCCATATTTATTTTTTACATTTTTAAAATTAAATAATAAATAAATAAACTACATGTAACCTTGTTATTTTAATAAATACATTAATTATCCTTTTATGATTTACAGCTAATTTCTCTATAATGAATTAACTAACTTATCTGAGGAAAAAAATAAATAAAATCAGTGGCTCTTAACCTTGATGGAGGTTCTGAACCCCGAAAGTTTTATACACGCAGTCACAGAACCCTTTGTAGTTGGGAAAATAAAATATTTCACATTCAAAATAGGTATAGACTATATTTTATTTGTGCACGAAATGAACCACACATCCGTTACACACAAAATCACTGTTGAAAGAACAAAAAATGTTTAAAAAAAAACACCCAAAACAAAAAGCATAATTCAATCCGCTAAAGGCGAAACGTCACGAGCGTCAACTTCGGCACTAAGCAAAGCAGCAACACACTCATTGAATCTAGAATAGTCTGCATAGTCAGTTCAAATGTTGAAATGGCAGTTCAAATGAGTTTGACGGACTGCGAAAAGCAAATTGCTAGCCATGACGTCCACCAGACAGAAGCTGAGCTGCCCTGTATTTGTTTACATAGTATACTCGTAGCCCGAGCGCCAGGCAGTTACACTTCCTGTTGCTTAGCTAATATATTCTCTGTGGGAACCTGGTACGCCTCTTCAGAGGTGAAGTAGTTTTGCTTTATTTTACTTTTATTTTTACAGTAGTTAGCTTTTTTTTTTTTTTAGGAAAAATGGCAATCCAAAGAGTTGATAATGGTTAGATGACAGTGACTCTGACTCTGAAACAGGTTAATTTACTTGACGTGATTTCCAATTAGGTAAAATTGAAACTCAATTTAATAATAATAATAATAATAACTATAATGTTGGTAATAATAATTATTGTAATAAATAATGACAGTAATGATTATAAGAAGGAATATATAATACATAATTTGATGATTAAAAGTTGATTATGATAACAGTAACAGTAATAATAAAACAGTATGGTATGATTATAATAATGATAATATAATAATACCAGTAATAATGATGATAACACTCATGATGCTGATGATAATGAGAAAATAATTATAATATAGATTGTAATAACACTATTATTATTAATAATAATGATGATGATAATTCAACAAGTATTTTTAGCAGTAATGATAAGAGTAAGCATAATGATGATAATAACGACGACGATATTGTGATAGTAACAATAATGACGATGATAATATAGAAATAATATTGACATAATAACTAATCGTGATGATAATAATAGCGATTATGATAAAAACAATGTCAAAAGCAATAAGGACGATAATAAACAATAGAAACAACAGTAGTAATCATAATAATAACCACAAAAATAACAGCAATGATGGTATTCAGAACAATAACAATGATGATAGTAATAGAAATGCTAAATTTAGATCAGAACTCGACTTTGAATTGGGTTTCCTGTTTTTTTTTTAAAATGGATTATGTCCTTATGGAAAGAGTCTCAGTTGTAATCCAATAAACTCCATTCCGTGTTTCCCTGGGAGCCCATCTGCCTCCCTTCGCAGCGTTTGTTTACTGCCTGGGAGAAGAAGGAAAGAAAAAAATAAAGGAGACAGCCAGCACACACACAGCCTGGGAGACCATCTACCTCTGTTTGTGCAATAAGAAAGGGCATTTAAAAGCGCCATAATTGCATAGAACAAGTCGGACTTTGCTCCACTTTTGGCGTGTCTGCCATTTTAAAACAGCCAGGCAGCGCGGAGGATGATGTGACGTTCACGTGAAAAGCAAACAAACGTGGAGCTCACTTAGCTGTCGCGTGGATCTGGAGAAAATCTCGGAAATCTCAGCGCCTCAGCTCGGCTCGGAGTTCGGAATAGGAACCACGCGCTCTGAGGACACTCATTTGTCGTGTTTTGGCCGCCGCCTGACGCGCATTCTGGGGACGGTTTTATTTTTATTTTTATTTTTACCAAACTCACGCGGACGTAACGCCACGCGTGCCACCAGCCACCCGGACTCACATCGGCTAAACAGCACGGAATTACATGAAATGTCATATTTTTGTTGAAATACTTAAACATTGGGGAGGACGTAACAGCACCTATTCTCTGTCACATTGTGATATTGAGTGTCCGCCACGCAAACTTTTACGTGTGTGGCCTGGCTGGCTACTTTTGACAGCTAGCTCTTTAGCTCCAGGTTGCTAACGTTAGCTCCCCGTCAAAGCCGTATTTGGGCTCTCTCAAGCGGGGGACTCGGAGGCACAAGTCCGCCTGAAGAGCCACGGAGGAGTCGGGAGGGGCTTGGCTTAGCTTTAGCATTAGCTTAGCTTAGTTTAGCTTCAGCCGCAGTGTGCGGGAGTGAACACGTTGGACTCGTTCCTCCGCCCATCTTCCGGGATGTCGTTTATTCATTTTTGTTTACTTGCTGGCTCACGCCGCAAAAGCGAAACAATTTCCTGAAGAAGAATTACATCTCGTAACAAACACCTCCTCCTCCTCCCCCGCCCCCCACTCGCCACAAGAAGGATTACTCGGGCACTTTTTGTCTGAGTGGCGGATGGTGCTCGACTCCGAGTCAGTTATGTGGCTCCGGACTTTGGCTCTTGTTTTGGCCGCAGCCTGCTTCGTCACCACCACCGCGGAGAGTAAGTAACCTTTTCATTATATGGCATGTTTTTTAAAATTCGTATATAATTTGCTTGAAACTTAACATTAGGTACCCGGGGTGGGCAAAGTATGGCCCGGGGGGCCCACATTCTCTCATCTTTAATTTGTCCCATGAAGCATTTTTAACGACAATACTGGAATATTTTTATTTTTAGTATTTGTTTTTTAAAACGTGTATTCATTTTGTATGCATTTATTTCATCGAATAACTGATTAATTTATTTGTTGTAAATAATCTAATATGCGTAAAATAAACTAAAACTAAATTAAACATACATTTAACGTTTTTGTATTTATTAAATTAAATTGGTTATTTCAATAAATAACCAATCTAACATATTTTACACGCCTTTAGTCTTTTTTAAAAATGTATCTCATAATATGACTGATTGATGTATTGTAATTCCTAAAGTACAAAAGTTTGACTACTTTGGGAAAAAAAGTAAAGTAATAATAATAAATAATAAAATAAATAATAATTTAATGAATTAATTAAATACTATTTATTGGTTAATTGCTTTAGTACAAAGAATAAAATAAAAATATTTGACTAAAAGAAACAATTTGACACTTATTCAACATATCTGTATTCTGTTAAACTGGGAATGAATTGTAATTAGATTTATTATAAATACTGATGAAAAATGAGTGAGTTACTGTTAAAATAATTTATTTAATTAAATAATTGGGCAGTTAATAATAATTTATATATCAATATTTAAAAATGAATTATCGCAAGCTATTCCAATATTTGACATATTTAGTCATTTTCTATTTTGTTTTGGTTTCTTTATATCATGAATTGGTTAATGATTCATTATTGATAATGAATAATTGTTTCAATACAAATGCTTACATATAAAATTGTTAGCAAAATAAACAATTTCCCTTTTCACATTTGACACTTTTGTATTTGTCATTTAATAATTGGTTATTTAATGGGAATTGAGTTTAAATGCTGACATAAAAATGAGAATGAATTCCAATATATTCAAATAAAGTATTTGACATATTTTACATATATTTAGTCATTTGAAACACATTTTAAATAATTGATTTATTATAAATACTGAAAGTACTAAAATACACAAACGATGTATTAAGTGATTGGTTAGTTAAATACATGTTAAATGGAAATTAAACATTTTATATTATTAAAGTACTTTATTATTCAAATGAGTTATTATTTATATTTTACTGACACACATTTTTTTTCATAATCTACACTCTTAACCCGATTTAGTTGAGCTCACGAAACAACCGGATGGAAACTTGTTACCTTAACTGACTTAAGTTTTAGACACCGAAGAACTGAAGACCTTTAGTTGTGTTAACATGGAACCCTTACTGGATGCAATGGTCATGATAAAAACAATTTAGTTGCCCTAACTAAAAATGTTGACTTCACGTTACGAATGTTTCGTCTTTTGGGCAAATTATTGTATTACATCCATCTTACTTAAAACATTAGTTAAAGTGACCACAAGGTTGTTGTGTTTTTCCCTTTTGTGAATATGAAAATGCACAAATAAAAAATTAAATTGCTTGTTCTTTTTTTTTTATATCATAGCGTTTTAAGTAACTTTTGGCAATTCATTAAGTGCATTTCAAAAGACACTGATTATTAACAACACCAGTGATTAAAAAAAAAAAAAAAAAAAAAGAAAGAAAATAAATGAGTTCCAGTGAAAAAAGATACCTTCAAACGCTCGTGTTCAACTTACAGTTAGTGTTTATTCATCGACAGACGACAATGGGTGCAATATTTTTCCTCTAAATATTTTGGCATAGACCTTCTGCCTTCCTTAGAATTGTTCCGGATGATGTTGTTCCGGATGATGTCATTCATGATGTCATATTTATCCATCCATCCATTTTCTGAGCTGCTTATCCTCACAAGGGTCGCGGGAGTGCTGGAGCCTATCCCAGCTATCTCTGGGCAGGAGGCGGGGTACACCCTGAACTGGTTGCCAGCCAATCGCAGGGCCCACATAAACAAACAACCATTCGCACTCACATTCACACCTACGGGCAATTTAGAGTCTTCAGTCAACCTACCGTGCATGTTTTTGGGATGTGGGAGGAAACCGGAGTGCCCGGAGAAAACCCACGCAGGCACGGGGAGAACATGCAAACTCCACACAGGCGGGGCCGGGATTTGAACCCCGGTCCTCAGAACTGTGAGGCAGACCCTCTAACCAGTCATCGGCCGTGATTCATATTATGAACTGGAATTCAGCTGACTGTGTGGTCACCCGTTTAAATCTGGCAAGGTGACCACGCCTCCCACTGTCCGGTTATGGCAGGTGAAAGCATGCGTCATGTCATCTGGGACATTTACTCTATGAGGAAAGCGTCAAAATATTAAATGGAAAAGAAAATCATTCAGTTGCAATCCCAAAAATCACATCCATGTGTCAAATTTGGTGTATAAGCAATAACTTCATCTTTCAACTGGTTTCCGTGAGTAACCATAAAGTACCATTTGAATCATATGAATCTGCTCTAAGTGCTAGAGGACTCTGCATCTTTTTGCACAATTGTCCAAAAAAAAAACAATGTACCGGCATTACTAGATAACTAGCAACCCTTTATTGCTCCTTGACTGTTTTTTTGTCAATGTCTTTATGTGTCAAAAGTGTTCTCTGTCAATTGACTGCCTGTTGTCGTACTAGAGCGGCTCCAACTACCGGAGACAAATCCCTTTGTGTGTTTTTTGGACATACTTGGCAAATAAAGATGATTCTGATTCTGAATAGCTCAACACAATGTAAGAGCTGGTTTCCCATAATTCAACACCAAAAATACTTTTTGGGAAATTCTTAGACAGGTGTACACGTTCAAGTGTTGTTTTTGAAGAGACCCCTTTTCCCTTGATAAATCTGTTTTTAGTTTATTCGTGCTTCAAAGGACAGTTAGGTTACAATAACCACCTTCGATTCACGTTCATATTGCAAGCTGTTTTTTGTTGTTGTTGTTTTTTTAAATGAAATTTGCAATCTATGTTTTAGCTCATCAGGGCCCAAGTCAATGCCAAAATAAAATGTTTGTTTCATGGACTTTGGGTATTAAGGGTGGAGTGCACAGGAAACTCCAAAGAACATGCATGCAGCTTTTGGGAGATCTTCAATATAGCTATAGCTGCCTTCACTGATGCCGATTCCTCGAGGAGGATCCCCAGTCCGTGTGGGAGGAGTCGTCATCAGTGACATTTGAGTGACAAAGACATATTCTCGGGTAGATTTTTTTTTAGATTGTTTTATCTCCAAAAGAAAAACTTAAGACAAAAATCTCACAACATGCTGGTGACTGCTGAAACAATGTCTTGCTTTTCAAAGTAAAAAAAAAAAAAGTTAATGTAGTTTGAAGAAATGCCAACAGGCTTCATGTACATGGCCTACCAAAACAATTCCTCCAACTTGGACCCAAAAACGGCCTCGTATGAGAAATAAAAAAAGTTAAAGGCGTATGTATGTATTTAAGGTGGGACTTTTTGAGATGAAGGCACTGTATACCTTAAGCACAAAATGCACATTTTATTATGATGTCTGGCAAACTTTGTTTCCCTGAATTTCCAGTTTTAATTCCAAACCACCAAAAACTGTAGCGACCTCGGGTAACAGTGGCCAAATAAAAGTTAAAAATGAAGAACAGCTTCGATCCAAACACAAAAATTACTCACAGAAACAGCTTTATGGAAATCCATGGAGCAGTAGCTGAGAAGAACTGGAAGTTGTCTGAGCACCAATGTTCTTACCGAAGTTGACTATATTCCTTTGGGGTCTAAAAATGGCCCCCCCAAAAATAGAGATGGCATTGACGTTTCATGTCGTTTCGATCACGTTGGCATTTAGTCATTAATTAGATAGCAGCCCTGACAAAACTGTTAGCACTTGGCCATGCACGCACATTTGTGCAACCACATTATTTCAGTTGCTTCTTTTTACTTCACCTCTAAAAGGTTTTTCAAAATTCAACTTGTACAGCTTATAAGTCATGTTAATGGTGGAAAAAGTTTTGAATGGTTTACCTTGGACGTCTTTTTTTTTTTTTTACATCACAAAAACCTGGGATTTGAACAGGGGTGTGTCGACTTTTTATATCAACAGTATTTAGACGTGTATGGATTCATCAAGTAAGTCATAAGGAAAGAAGTGAATTCAGTAAAATGCAGTAATATTGACGAAAGGCAATGCTACAGTGAGGGACTGCAGTGCGAGAACAGAATTGCCAGTAGACATTTGATTCAAAGCCGTGTTGTTTTGGCCGCAATGACGTATTGACGATGTTGTAAGTCACAGGAGCTTCGTGCACGTAGAAAGGCACAAAGGTCGACCACTTATCATCTGTTTGTGTCCGTAAACAAAATGTTGTCGCGGTTGCCCCTCCGGACTAAGAAGTCTGAGAATGCTAGAGGATAATCGTCTCTCGCTTGCCTGCCAATTCATCTTTTGTTTGTGTTGCTAGCTCTCTCACTCAAGGAATGTGACATTATAAGCTTTTTTAAATTAATTATTTTTTTATTTTTTTTTAATTGAATGAATGAATTAATAAGCTTTTCTACCATGAATCTAATGCAGTAATTCTCAACTGTGGGACATTATCCAATTACACTTAATTGGTCCCGAAATTGTACAATATATACTTGTTTATCTATCTATGCCAGCGGCATATAGTGACAAGCAGAATAATTAAATGCTCCTCCAACTAGATTGCAGAAGGTACAATTAAGCAATTCAAAAATACACGGCTAGGCGGGAATATTTCTACGACTATTATGTTCTACAGAAAAATTTGCATATTTGCAAATGGTGTATTGCGAATTGGCGGGGGTTGACTGCACACTACTGCATCAACGTATAATATTGTAATAAACATCACATGACACTCTTGGCTCAAATGCATGCATATACAGTATTGAAGTTTTCATTGGTGCAGATGACTCACTTTTCTCTTTCAGAATCAGAATCATCTTTATTTGCCATGTATGTCCAAAAAACACACAAGGAATTTGTCTCCGGTAGTTGGAGCCCCTCTAGTACGACAACAGACAGTCAATTGACAGAGAACACTTTTGCGACATAAAGACTTTGTGAAAAACAGTCACTGAGCAATAAAGGTTTGCTAGTTATATG
This sequence comes from Phycodurus eques, assembly GCF_024500275.1. Lineage (NCBI taxonomy): Eukaryota > Metazoa > Chordata > Actinopteri > Syngnathiformes > Syngnathidae > Phycodurus > Phycodurus eques. The sequence goes on from NC_084537.1 coordinate 19,447,430, forward strand.
GTAATGCCGGTACAATTTATTAATTTTTTTATTTTGACAATTGTGTAAAAAGATGCAGAGTCCTCTAGCAGTTTGAATGACTAATATAGCAATAGTCCGGTGCAATGGCCATTGTGCAAAGGGCGCCGAGACTTCAAGGAATGTAGGCAGTTTAAAGTGACTAGTAGTGCGATAATCTGGGACAATGTTGATTGTGCAAATGTTGCAGATACTCCTCAGTCAGTGTGCAAATGGGGCAGATGCTACTCTGGCATGAGTGGCCAGTATTGGTCAACAACAGATATGCAAATAGTGCAGCGTGGCGAGACGACTACAGTGAGTGCGCGAGTAATATATAATTGGCCCGACAGAAATGTGACAACAAACTCAAGACAATAAAAAGTCGTAAGGCCATGGCGCATATTTGGCGCGTCAACAAAATTGCCTGTTAATCCTCGACTTCACTTTACATCACGTCCTCTCTGGGCCTTTGTATTTGTATAGGAAAATGCGATGCAATATCGAACGTTTGTTGTATTATGAGCATGTGTGGCTTAAATATTTCTCTTGACGTTTTTATTACTTTATGCTTCATTTCTCATTATTGCGCCTTTTTTATTGGGGGGGTTGCAAAAATATCCCTGGTCCTGCCACCAATGGGTCTGATGGACTCTGAAACCATTACATGTTTATCATGACAGGACTCATGAAAGTCAATATGAACCTTTGCTGTGGAACCTACTGGTAGTCGTTGATTTTGGTTGAAAGGTAACTTTTTTCAAGGGTTTTAGCCATTTCCAAGCGTTGTAAAACTCCTCCTTGATCTGGTATATCTGGTATAAATCTGGTATATACGTTAATCATGATGGGACGTGCGAAAATCAATAAGAACCTACGCTGCGAAACGCTCAAGTAGTCTCCCATTGTTGTCGGAAGGTGCCGTTTTTCCGGGGTTTTGACCATTTCCAACAGTCGTACCTCAACAAACTCCTCCTAGGATATTCACCCTAATCCCAATAAATATGAACTGGGCATATAGTAGACCATTGTTTCACAACCAAAATATCTTGTGACAAATGTCACAAAAAGTATGTACAGTACGTTGAAATAATGATGATCTCGTCTCAATTTACTTTAAATGTACTTAGTGTGAAATCTAGGCCTGTTTAGTTGAGCACAAAACTATTATTCTGTGGTAGGAATGGCAATAGGTGGCTACACAGGTTAATTAGACCTGCCATCTTGTAAGAAGAGCATTAAATAACCTGCCACTATACGTCACTGGCATAGAAGAATAAAGTTACTTTATTTGTAGTAAATAATAATTTCCTGACCAATTACTCATCCATCCATCCATCCATCCATCCATCCATGCATTTTCTTTACCGCTTCTCCTCACTAGGGTCGAAGGGACCAATTACTCGACTTTATGTATAGAGCACTTCAACTAATAACAATTGCAGCTGTAACAATTACGTTGTATAGTTTCCCGGTCGGATGTGTGACGCTAAATTGCTAAAGCTGTGAATTTATGTCATAAAGGTGTCTGTGCAGCTGCAAAACTCACAACTTGGCTCCGCAAGCTGTAAGTTACTAACAGGTGCTTTTTTTTGTTTTGTTTTGGGGTTTTTTTCCCCAAAGAAAAAAACATCCCGTCCCTCATCCTCACGAATAGGACGGAAACTGCTGTCAATGAAATGTGGCGAGTCCTGTTGAGCACCACTGTAAATGCCAACCGCGCTAGCAAGCACGACGTTAAATTAACACCTCGTTGACAGTGTCATCAAAACCCAACATTATCCTCCTTGCGCAAATCTATAAGCCAGACAGTGTGAGATTCAGTCGACCAATGTGACTTTACGGTCATTCGTTTGTTGCTAATTGACAAAAAACAAAAAACATACAGCATTTAAAAACATAACCTCCTTGACAGAGATAATGTATTAGCCCCTTTCACTCTGATCGACTTACAGAAGCGGTAAATTGCCGTGTCCGTAGTGTGCTTTCACTCAGCTGCTGCGTTTTGCTCGCAGTCGTATTATTGGGTAATGGTCAGCGTCACTGACAATTGCTGTTAACACAAAGCGGGCGCGGGTAGGAGTGAGTTCCAGGTGTAAAACCTCACAACTGGTCAGGGCTGGTGGTGTTTCGCCAAGCTAGGGGTTCCAACAGCTAAAGATTTTTTTTGTAGTCAACAGTGATGTGATTAAAGTCGAGTCGATTAATCGACGATGCCGTTGATATTTTAACAGCGGGCCCCAACCTTTTTTCACGCCGCGGCGCAGTGTCACTTAAAAAAAAATTTCGACGGACCGGTATAGCAAAAAAACACAATGGTTTTGAATGTAGTTGGCCATTAGACTGAATGAAGTTGGCGTAATTAGTGCTTTTCAACAAATTCGGTTGGATATTGCCAAAGACAAGGTGCCCATTTACTTGTTGGAAAAGAAGCGATTTAACCACGTTGGAAACTTTGACCCAAGGTATGCACTTCCAAGCCCTAAATATTTTGCAGAGGTTGCCTTGTCTCACCTGTCCAACTCTGATGGAATGTTAAATTGTTTAACATTAAAAACAATATCAAGTCAAGTTTATTTGTATAGCCCTCAATCGCAGGCTCGTTTTTACATACACGACCATTCAAAACTTGAAAATGTCCTTCTTTTTGAAAAAGCCCCCTTTTTTTCCCCACTGAAGATAACGTAACGCAATATCGTAAGATGAAATTAATCAGAAATACAGTACAGTCTAGATCAGTGATTCTCATAGTGTCGCAGTATGCTCGCTCCCTCTAGTGTTAGGCCAAAAAACACATAATTAAATGTTCAAACTGTGAACGCTAGTTTTTATTTTTTTTTTTTTTTTTTTTTTTATAAATATCAAGTGCAGTACGTTTTTTGATTGATTTTAGACTGCTATCTTAGCTTGTAGCGCTAAGTGCCGTCTGCCATTTGCATGTAAATTTTGGGAAATTTCATGTTGCATCAGTGAAGGACCCTTTATATACCCAACAACTCTATAATACAAAAATAAAAAATGCGTTAAATGCCCAGTGCTGCTAAATACGAACTTCCTCTCTCAACAAGTAGCTGAAAGAACACTTAGCCGTTGGTCAGACAGGCTAATAAAAGGGGTTCAACCTGAGCCCCTCCTTCACTGGTCCGGCATTTTAAAGGGTGTAACGCCCAGCCCTAACGCAAATGTATGACACTGCCCAATCACTAATGAACAAAGTCCTTCAGTGGGAACCAGGAAGTAGAAAGGTACCAAACTAATGAAGCAAAGCATCGGCCGCTGTCCTGTCCAAGCCACGGTGAAGATGATTACGTTACATATTGTTTTACCAATCTCGCTGACTTGTACGGAAAGCAAAGAGAACAGTGAAACCTTGAAAAGGGAAGTGTCGCAATCACTCCCCTGTTTGTGTTGCAGTGGGCTTATTGGGGCATCTCAGGGGCTGTTAAGCCCTTTTGTGTTCCAGTGGGCTTATTGGGGCCTCTCAGGGGCTGTTCAGCCCTCCACCTCCCCGGTGGGATCGCAATAGCTAGCTTGCAGCCGTAAAGAAAGAATGGGGAGTTGTGCGTGGACATGGGCGACGACGACGTGCTCCCACTCGACTATGTTTAAATTTAGCAGCGTCTTGTGACCTGCTTTGGGTCGGCTGTACTTTTGGCCCGTGCTCAAGCCCAGCCCTTGTTAATAGCTCATTGATGATTTTCAGCAGCAACGCCAAGAGCTTTGTTTTTCAGTCTGGCCTTGTTGTACGGAGAGCTCGTCCCGTCGCCATAGTAACCTTTGTGAGCGCGCCGCTGTATTGCAGGGGAACGTCCTGAAAGTCGAACGACAGTTTAGAGTTATACCCAACATTTTTCTGGGAATAAATAGGCCTCAAAAGTCAAATAAACCTCGGAGTTCAATAATCATGTGCCATCAATCTTGTGAGATTTCACCTCAGTGAGGATGTACGCTTAATCCACTGTGTTTTGCTTTTTCTCCAGCATTAACATTTTTTGGGGTGATAGTCTATAATTAGGAGAGATGACGTAGAAAAAAAAATATAAATTCATAATTTTATGAGACTGAAGTTGTAAAATTTTATTCTTTTAGAAGAAAATACATATTTTACAAGAATAACATTTTATATTTTTTTAGCAAAAAAATCAAATTTGATGAGTACAAAGTTCTTTTTTTAGAAGAAATTTCATGATTTTATAAGTGTTTTTTAAATTTGTTTTTTGAGAAAATCGATTTATGTGAATAGTTGCATTTTGGGGGTAAAATTCATAATTTTATGAGTAGTTTTATTTTTAGAAGGAATTCATACTTTTATAACAATAAAGTGATATTTTTGAGAAGGGAATTGATAATTGTATATGAATATATTTTTTGAGAAGAAAATTAATAATTTTATGAGAATAAAGTTGTATTTTTGTCAAAAAAATAAGTTTTTTGGTTGATGAAAAAACAATATATAAGAATGAAGTTGCAGTTCTATAAAGAAACTTCTTAATTTCATGAGAATAGTATATATATTTTAGAAGTGAATTCATATTTTTTAGATAATAAAATTGGATTTTATAAGTCGAGACTTACGAGACTTAAGTTCTTTTCTTTGAGAAGAAAGTTCCTAATTTTATGTGAGTAAAGTTGTAATTTGTTTTAGAGGAAAATGTATAATTTAGGAGTGAATTTGCATTTTTTTAAGGTAATTCATAATCTTATTAGGATGGTGTATTTTTTTTTAGAAAGGAATTCATAATTTTATAACTAGCTGTATTTGTCTATAAATTTCACAGTTTTATGAAAATAGAGTTCTATTTTCTTATTTTGTTGAGGAAATGACAGCAATATTCGTATTATAGTATTTTCATAAGAAGCAAAGTTGTGATTTTATCAGAATGACTTCACAAAAAACACTTATTTTTTGTTGTAGGAAAAGGGAGTTTTTTTTTAAGAATACTCTTTTTTTTTTTTTTTTTTTTTTTTTTTTTTTTAAGAACAACGGTCTTATTTTATGAGTATAAAGTTGGCATTTTTAAGAAGAAAATTTGTAGTTTTACCAGAATAAAATCGGATGGATTTTAGCCATGGAAAAAAGTAATAAACTGTGAGAATAAAACTGTATTTTCTTTTTGATGGAATTTCAGATTTTATGAGTCAGATTGTTTTTGACGAAAATACTTTAGATCAGCGAGTATCTCAAAGGATTACTTCCACCAGTGATGTTCTTTTTCTTTGGCTTTTTCAGTTTTTCTGTTGTTGTTTTTTTGTGATACCACCACCGAAGGGTGCGATTGATGGGAAAGAGGAAATTGTGTAATGATCACCCTATTTCAGGAAATTACGGCAACTTGGGGAAGCATCTGGATGTTTAGTGCAATATAATGAATGCGGTCTTTATTGTCACTATAAAAATAAAAAAAAACTGTGTGAGAGTATAGCGTTGTGAGTGGTTTTATTCTTTATTTTCGTTTTATTGTATGGTGGTTAATTTTTTACACTTGTACGACAGTTAAAATGAATTTGTTGCCCACTCCTATAAGTGTGTTCTGCTTGTTTTGGTGAAAGGCAGGTCACGTTGCCACAGCCTGAGAAGCAGCCATTTTGTACCGTTGGCGGACATCCTTTTAGATTTATTAGCCCTGTCAAAAGTTGCGACTAAATGTTCGCAGATGGACAAGCTCGCGCTTTCTCTAAAAGTCCCCACTCGCACATTCGGGCTGCCGTGTTCCTCCATTTCCAGCGAGCCTAGCTATCAATGGCTTACTTTGGCCATTGCTAAAAATATTATCCCGGCTGAAAGCGAACACTGATAGGAGCGACGACGCGCGGGTTCACTCGGTGCCAACTTTACGAGCGGCAGCGTCCCCTCCTATTGTACGTTTGTCGCTTCACTCCGGCGTGCAACTCCACTAGAAAGCAGAGCTCTTTGTGGCTCTGAGCTTTTGCTCATCTTCAGTTAGCCACACTTGTTGCATTCAGTTTTCTGGCTTGAACTAATTTTCCCACTTTCAGTTGCCTCTGTTTCAAGTCACATTGAAACTTCAGTAATTGTTTTCTCCTGAGGCAAATGTTCATGCATGCATATGGAATTAAAAGGCTTCTACATCCTTTGTGAGGAGCATCTGTAGACTTTTTTGAGGGGGGGGGAAAAAGTAATTTTTTTACAAAAAGATATATTTTTCTTAGAAAAGTCATAATTTTACAAGAATAAAGGTGTATTCTGTTAAGCAAAGGATAATTTCATTAAATTTGTGATTTTTTTTTAAAGTCATGACAGTCAGGTGAGTCTTTGAATTATTAAACAAAATAAATTGAGAAAGAAGTACATTTAAGGAGCATAGTTAAGGAAAAGAAAAAAAAATATTTTTTTTTTCGTTCTTAAATTCACGGTAACCATATTTGCATTTGTAAGTTTTTAAATGTTTGATTTTTTTTTTTTTTTTTTACAAAAAAAACCTTAATGTAATGTGAATAGTCATTTTTGTAGTATTTAAAGTTGCAATTTTATGAGAATATTCATCTTTTTAGAGGAAAATGTATCATTTCATAAGAATAATGTTATTTTTAATGACAGAAGAAATTTCATGAGTTGTATTTTTTAAATTACAATTTTATAAGAGTGTTTTTTTTTTTTTTTACATTTATTCGTTTATTTGATATGGACATGGAACAAACCAGATGCATTGCTTTAAGTGTTTTTTTTTAGTACGAGTGTTAACTCTCAACACTTGTCAATGGAAGACTCAAAAGGCACATTTCTTGAGAAGAAATTTGTAATTTTGTGAGGGGAAAAAAATATTTATAATTTTTTTGCATGAGTCATAGTTTTGTCATGAAGTCTTTTTTTTTGTTTTGGGGAAAATGTAAACTGTAAGTACTATTTTTGTCATGAAAAAATATATATACTATATACAAATTCACCAGAATACATTCTTCTTTGTCTTCATGTATGTATTCCATTTATATAGTGCCCCCTAGTGTTCAGAGTGAGACACCACATAACTGAAATGCCTTGTTTTACAAGTTACATTTAAGTGAAATGTGTGGCAAAATTGTGAGAGAAACACAAAGGCGGATGTTAAAATGTCAGTAATGACGATGTTGCTACTCTAAAAAGTGTTATATTAGAATGAAATGTGTGCTCTGTTAAAGTTAACAAAAAAAATGTAAAATTTTCATCACAATTGCGAGACCATATTGTCAGTATCACTTATCCCGTCCTCGGCATCGGCGAGTACTCAGATTTCAGTACTTGCATTCATGTTCCGTCTGAAAAAAAGTTGTATCGGTGCATTCCTAATTATTGTATGTCGGAGTGACAGCGGCTGCTGGTTTCAGAATTATGACATTGACTTGTTAAAAGTATAACTTCTCTTAAGATTAGGCCCTTTTTTTCGCCCTTGAAAAATGTTACATTTTCCCTCGACTGCACTCTCACAATTTTTTCGGTTGTATTTTACGATCAGTGTGGCCCTTCCTTGGTCTCTCAAAATTTTGGGGGGAAAAGTGTTCAATGGTTTACACAGTGTAAATGCTCTTGTAAAGCTCATTGTTTGTGTGCCGAGTTGTACTGTTATGCAAGAGAGAAGGTGTCAAATGAGGCCTCTGCCATAAAGAGGTGCAAGCCTTTCGCCGTCTTATGGCTGACCAGGTGACCCCGCGCACCCGGCTCACCTGTGGCTGTTTCGGTAAACAAATACACAGCCGCTCACCTCCAGCTGCACACTCGTGAACTATAAGCCGACCCTGGAACCGCCACGCCCAATAGCAGAAGAGAAGTAGAAGAAAAAGTGAAGTGGATCAGGTGTTAGCCACTATTGGAAAAAGTGGGCATGCTGTCAGATTGACCAGGCGAGCATGGTGCGTTTACTCTCACCGGGCGATTGGCAGAGCCTTGTTTTTCAGTCTTACGTAAGCGCTTTATCGGGCCATTGACGCTATCAGCTGCAAATCTGCCACCACAGGACTCCGTGTTGTGTTCAGCTAGCCCCCCTTGATGTGTTTAGTATTGGCCCGAGTAACAGGTGTTCAGCAAGACACTGTAGAGAGAGGCAGTTCTTAGTCATTTGAAAGTGCTCATCAATCATGTATTTTTTTTAACCATTTGTTCAATAGAGCAGAGATTTTGCTTCAACTTTTTTTGTAATCAAATTGAGTTATTCGAACAATAGTTGCAGCCCTAATTCCCTTTTTCGTTCTTTGACTTGCCATCCTTGCTTTTGTACCTTTTCCAGGAAATTACTTTCTTGATTCCTCTGGTTAATATTGCCCTAAAAAGATGGATTGTATCGCCACCTGTTGCTTTTGCGTGTCTGCCCATCGCGAATCCCCCCCACGGTAACAAATATGCCACTTGCACCGATCGTGGCTGACAGCTTCTTTTCGAATAGATTGTAGCTTACGCTTGAGCTGAAGCTTCTTATGAAGTCACCGAGGCGACTTGACAAATCATTTCAGGCCAGACCGAGGACCTCGCTCGTTCGCATGGCAGAGCTCCACGGTTGACAGTGACTTGGCGCCAGAAATGCGGTTGCTACACAAAACAGTCTGCTCTTCATCACGGCTAGCGAAAAAGCTGCATATTTTGCCGTGATATAGCCACTCTAATTACCAAGAGATCTATTATTCTCCCGTATGTCTGACTCCTTCGAAGTCTGCTTTTACAGAGCAGACGTCTTGCCCAAGCCATGGGTCACTTTTAGTAAGCCACTGGTCAACATTCATGCATGAATGCCTTAATGTCCATTTTGGCTTGAATTAGGAAGCTAGACCCATGAGGAACGTAGACCTGTGCCGAGGTGGAAAGCTTGTGGTCCGTATATCAACACAAAAGCTTCCGGTTGAGAACAATTTATGGAGAATAAAGCACAAAATGTTGTCATTTTACATTCCATCCATCCATCCATTTTCTGAGCCGCTTATCCTCACAAGGGTCGCGGGAGTGCTGGAGCCTATCCCAGTTATCTTCAGGCAGGAGGCGGGGTACACCCTGAACTGGTTGCCAGCCAATCACAGGGCACATACAAACAAACAACCATCCGCACTCACATTCACACCGGGCAATTTAGAGTCTTCAATTAACCTACCATGCATGTTTTGGGGATGTGGGAGGAAACCGGAGTGCCCGGAGAAAACCCACGCAGGCACGGGTAGAACATGCAAACTCCACATGGGCAGGGCCGGGATTGAACCTAGGTCCTCAGAACAGTGAGGCAGTAGCTCTAACCAGCCATTCATTAAGTTGTTTTTTTCAAGAAAAAGTCATCATTTTATGAGCATCAAATCTTTTGGGGTGAGGGAAAAGTGGTAATTTTAAAAGATTAAAGTTGCATTTTTCACTCAGAAAAAAAGCTATTTAATGAGAATAAAGTTGTTGTTTTTTACAAGATTGTTAAATTTATGAATTGAATAGTATTTCTTCAGGTTGTAGTTTTATAAGAATGAAATTGTAAATGCAATTTTACAATAGTAAACCTTTTTTTTTAAGTCACAATTTTATGTGAGTGAAGTTGTATTTTTTCAAGAAGTAAAATTTTTTCAAAAGGTTTGATTTTATCAAATTAAAGTTTGCAATTTTATAAGAATTGTTATTCTTTTCAACAAGAAAGTCAATAAGAAAGTGAGAATTGAGAGATTTTTAAAGATATTAGTGAAAAATGTCTATGAAATTATTTTTGGGGAGGAAAAAGTCATTTTTCAAGAATATTTTTTAAATTAAGAAATAATTCATTTTGTGAGAAAAAATATGTCGTTTTAAAATATTAAAGTTGTATCTTTTTTTTAAAAAAAAAAAAGGTTTATAATTTTATGGGACTTAAGTTGTATTTTTCTCCCCAAAATGTTAATTTTATTACATTAAAATTTTAGTTTTTTTTGTAGAAAAAAGTCAAGCAAAAATATTTGTATTTTATTTTAAATAAATCAGTTTATTAGAGTAAAGATGGAATTTTGTGAGATGAAAGCTGTATTTTTTTTCAAGTCATATTTTTTCAAGAAATTAGTCGTAATTTTACAATAATAAAGTTGTCATTTAAAAAAAAGATTTTATCATATTAAAGTTATGAGAATAAAGTTGTATTTATTTTAGGAAAAAGTCACAATTTTATAAGATTAAAGTTGTTGTTTTTTATCAAGTCAACATTTTACGAGAAGAAATTTGCATTTTTTGAAAAATCAGAAGTTGTAAATCAATTGTTTTGTTCCACCTATGCTGCACTGCTATCCACGTTCGTATTTGTTTGTCGTAAGTTTCATGTACTGCCAAAAACATCTGGTAGCCAGAGACTGAGCTGCACTGTGTTTGTTTACAGAGGAGCATGAGGCATTTAAACTTTACTACTATTATGTTCCTTTGTATTCTTAAGCTTCTTGTTCGCTCTCTGTGTCTTTCCAGTCTGTCCGAGCAAGGACATCCGTAACAATGTAACCAACCTCAACTCGCTGGCCAACTGCACGGTCATCGAAGGCCACCTGAAGATCATTCTCATGTTTGGGACCAAGCCCGAGGATTTCCGGGGTCTGGCGTTCCCCAAACTGACGGTGGTGACCGACTACCTGCTGCTGTTCCGCGTGTACGGCATGGAAAGCCTCAGCGACCTGTTCCCCAATCTGACGGTGATCCGTGGCAACAACTTGTTCTTCAACTACGCCCTGGTGGTGTTTGAGATGCTGCAGCTGCGCGAGCTGGGCCTCCACAGCCTGATGAACATCACCCGTGGAGCCGTCAGGATCGAGAAGAACCCGGACCTCTGCTACCTGTCCACGCTGGACTGGTCCAAGATACTGGACTCGGTGGAGGACAACTACATCGTGGCCAATAAGAACGACAGGGAGTGCGGGGATGTGTGCCCCGGGGCGTCCGTGGGGAAGACCACCTGCCAGACCACCACCATCAACGGACATTTCAGCGAGCGCTGCTGGACGCAAAAGCACTGCCAGAGAAGTAAGTTCTTCCAAACTGTTATACAAGTTAACCGCGTTGTAATAAAACTACAATACAGTAAAACTGCCCACCGCCTGAAGATGCTTACCAGATGTGATGAAGAGGTGAAAGGAAGAGCTGCTCGTAGGTATTATGCATTCAGCTACATGCTAATTAAGTTTGTTTTGGTGAAATATTGTATAGAGATGAAACTATACAAATTTCAAACCACAATTATCAAGTAAAATGATGACGTTATTAGTATTATGACAATATTGGTAAAACGAACAAGCCATGGATTTTGCTAATGGGAGTGGCACAAGTCAATATATTATAACATAACATTTAAGCCATATTTTGCCTAAAAATTGAGAAAATCTAAATCCCAATTTTACGTTTACCACCACTGAGATACCACTATATTCCCAACCATGACGAGAAAGAGTCACCGAAACAGTTTATAGAGAAAGTGGAGTATAAACACGAGGAAGCCTCGCGAGATATGAGGAAACCTAATGAGATACGTCGAACTAAGGTGAGATATGTGGAAATATTATGAGATATGCGAAAGCGTGGCAAAATATACGAAACACGTCTGAGAGCTGTTAAAGTACAGGCCCCTGCCTTGCGTAAGGGTGCAAGCGAAGGTGTCGAGACAGCACCCGCGTGCAAGATTCTTCCGACAATTTGAACTGCTTGGCAGTGCGAGGCGGTCAGTTTTACTGTAACAAACCGAGCCAAACCTCCCTATCTTGTTGGAGCACCTCCACCAAAACACGGGACTCCACGGACCTGCTGAGACCAGCCATTAATGGGCTAACTGGCCGAGTGTGGCGTCACATTAGGATTCAGATTTTTACAGTGGAGGCTGCACTGAAATAGAAAGTACTTAAGGAAACTCCAGCACATGGCACGTCGTTAGCATTGCAACACGGGTAACTTTAGCCAAAGCTGTGATTTATCATACGGTAGACGATGATACTTTTTTCTTTGTATGTGTTTTTTTTTTTTTTTTTGCACAGTGACCCTGGTTGGCTTTTATTTGGCCCAACTGTGATGAAGCAACCTGATAAAGAACACTGGCTTTGTTTTAGTAACTAACTACAATCCAATCAAAGTGTGAAAACATGTTGATCAAATTGAGACACTTTGGTTTGCAAAGGCAATCTGGCAACACAGACGCATATAATTAAACTAATTGCGATCATCTGTTGCCAAAAGCTCATTACCTCGTTTTTTTCCCCCCTTGGCTTTTAGGTTTAGTTACTGTGTTAACCCTAAAAAGTCAAACAATTTGGAATTCAAATAAACAATTAGAAAATTTTCTGCTTTTTTTTCCGGCTTTCGTTTTTTTCTGCGTGTGTGCGTGGGTGTGTGTGTGCGATGCCAGCCCAAAGGGCGAACTACTACAATCAATTTCTGGTTTACCAATAAACCGTAAGAACATTTCAGTCGGTTAGTATTACAATTACAGATTGTTATTATCGTTACTACTATATTTGGCATCCCTGAGTGCAGCATTTGTCTTTTGCCGCGCGCCGCAACAGCAAACAAATGGTGAAGGACAAACGATAGAAGACTGAAACAAAAAAGTCACCTTATTTTTTTGTGATGTTTGTGTATTTTTTGTCTTATCTTTTTGAATGTTTCATATAATGTATTTTTGTTGTCATTTTTTTGGCCAATACTTGTTTTTCCTCTAATTGTTGTTTTTGTTCCCTATTTAAATTTGTTTTTTTAGTATTTTAGTTGTTATATTTATGATCTTTTTTCCCCAAATTCTGGGTCTTGTCTGTATTATTGTATTTTTGAATAATTTAAAAACATGTTCCCTTATTTGTGAATTGTGTCTAACCTTTTTGTAGTTTTTCAAAATGTTTTTGTATTTTTCATAAAATTTTCGTTTTCCAAAATGTTTATATTTTTCATCCAGTATTTATTTTTGTTTATTTTTCCTGAATATTTTTTTTTTATATTTCCTTCTGCTAATATTAGTATTTCAATTATTTTATCAGTTTTTTTTCTAACATGTTTTGTTTTGTTTCTAAGTTTTTTATTTTTAGATAATTTTGTAATATTTTTAGCATTTATCATTTGTTTTGCTTTGGCTCTCATTAGCTTTTGCAAGTGTACCTAATTTTTTTTCCACTTCTACCGCTATGCTAACCATGAGAATGTTCGTCACTATAATCAGGCTATTAATTTTTCTTACCGTTTCATCCCTACTCATCTCCCAGGCGGAGCTTGAATTGATCAGCTTTTTGTGAGCAGAGGATTTGAAATGGAATCTTGTGTGACCAGTGTGGTACATTTGAGTAACACTGTACTGTTTGACAAGAAGATGCACTGAGTAACAGTATAGACTGCTGTGTTAACCACTACACAAGCTAACTCTTTGTTTTTCCCTTTTTAATATTGGACTGGTTAACTTCTGCTTGTATGAAAATGAATAATGTTTAAATATCACCAAAAAATGGGTCTGGATGTCGTTGCCTAACCCACATTGTTTCTGGCTAGGCCGTCACCTGTGTTATTTTTGGACAGACAAAAGCCAGTTGGATTTGATATTTTACTCTCGATGGCATGAGGGACATTATTCTGCCTTATTCACCGTCATTATCGCTGGACGTGCAGCACATAAATTGTTTTTAGCCCCCATCATCCCCTTCTGGAGTAATTTGTAATAATTGTTGTGGTCGTCTGTGACGTTAATCCTTTTGCAAATCTGCCACGTTCCATGTCCACTTCTCACCCAGTGAAAGTAACCGTTTTGACTTGACAGTGTCGCCACCTCCTCGCTCCACAGGGACGTGTTTTGCACTTGTGATCCACATCTGCAAAGTTGCTGATCCAATTATTCCCGAATCGCTTTGTTGCTCAGCATTTGTTCGGCGAAGCAGACGCCAGCTGCGTAGGCAGTGTAAATTGTAGGACATGAGCCAAATGTGATGGTGTCCCCTCCCCGCTCCCCCTGTGAACGATTGACTGGTTGGAGAGTGGATCGAATTTAGCAGGATTTTCCTTGGTTCACTTAACAAATCCTTGAGGATATTTACTGCCAAAAAGCATCAAGGTTTCAATCCCAGTAACAATTGGTCCAGACCAGCTATTGATCCACATGCATCGATCTCCAATCGTGTGCTCGCCACTGTCAGACAGTTGAGCCTCGACCGCAGAGTGTGACACTCTCTTGGGGAATATGAGGAACACTGGTGCGATATCTGGAAGACTAACGAGAAATGCGGAAGCCTCGCTAGATATTTGGAAACCTCACGAGATTTGTGAAAGTAAGGGAACATATGCGGAAACATGAGATAATGTGGAAGCCCGGCGAGATATGCAGAAGATAAATTTAAGCAGAGCCAGATTAGCGGAAACCAAACAGGATACAGTGGGTACGGAACGTTTTCAGACCCCCTTACATTTTTCACTCTTTGTTATATTGCAGCTGTTTCCTAAAGTTCATTTTTTTCCTCATTAATGTACACCCAGCACCCCATATTGACAGAAGAATAGTCACTGACACTCATATATTTAACTCGGGTGCTGTCCATTTCTTCTGATCATCCTTAAAATGGTTCTACACCTTCATTGGAGTCCAGCTGTGTTTGATTATACTGATTGGACTTGATTAGGAAAGCCCCACCCCTGTCTATATAAGACCTTACAGCTCACAGTGCATGTCAGAGCGAATGAGAATCATGAGGGCAAAGGAACTGCCTGAAGAGCTCAGAGACAGAATTGTGGCAAGGCACAGATCTGGCCAAGGTTACAAAACAAATTCTGCTGCTAAGTGGCATGTGTGGAGAAAACCAGACACTGCTCATCACCTGTCCAATACAGTCCCAACAGTGAAGCATGGTGGTGGCAGCATCATGCTGTGGGTGTGTTTTTCAGCTGCAGGGCAACTGGTGATTCAATAATAGAATCATACAAAATGTTCCATACTGTAGTTATTGGTTAAATCGGGTTATTTGATTACTCCACTCGCCACTTCCAGGGTGTCCTAGCAATGCGTCCTATCTTCTTACTTGCACAGCTAATCTGTGTTTGCCATCTCTTGCTAGCAAGGAAAATTAAAAGAGTGCCTATATCCTTCCCCGTGGTTTTGTTATTAAAACTCATCTTAATTACCCTCCTTTGGCTGTAGTCGTTGATTGGTTAATCATGGTTCCTCATGTATGGACAAGATGGAGCTTTTCAGGGTCTGTGTGCGTAAGGCGACGCAAATAAATCACACATGGTCCATAACCTGTGTGTGGGGGTTGGGTATTGTTTGGTGTTGCTGCTAGGAGATAGAGGAAGAGTAACAGTGTGCTGTAACTGCACATGAAGCCATCCGTGACTCTGTGGAAGGAGGAAAGACGAGGTCAGCGGTCACTGCGTCAGACGAGGACACTTCACGAGGCCTCTGACCTTGGGGCCTCTACTCCCATAGGGTGCTACTACCGCTGTCCCCAATGGCGCCACTTCACTTTCCCCAATCGTGGCGATTGTAAGCGTCCAAGTTGACAGAGTGTTCGTCCCGATTGTTTCCCGTCTTTGTTGCGCCGTTTCCGCTGCAGGGTTATGAATGGATGCGGGACCCGGCCAGGGGAACCCGACACTTTTATGATTCGCTGTTGATGTCAGAAAAGTCAGTGGCTTATAAAGGCTGCTTTGGGGGGATTTGAGTTTTATGATGCTTAACATTTTGGGATGGAAGGGAATTAGTGACTTGAAGAAACAAAGACAGCACTTGTCTTGTTCACACTGCCAGCGTTAAATTCGTTTTTTGTCGAATTCAGTTTGGGGGTGGTCAGAAATACAAGCTCAATACCGACCTTATTCCTACAACTCTTCAGTCCCAACACTTTGGTCGCTCAAGTTTGACCAGATTTCCTCCCTGGAATAATCGTAGGGGGCAGGGTGGACAAGTGGTTCTCACATCTGCCTCACACTTCTGAGGTTGAGCATTTGAATCTGGGCTCGAGAGTTTGCATGTTCTTCCTGTGCTTTCATGGGTTTTCTCCTCCCATACTCCTAAAATATGCCTGTTAGGTTAATCGAGGACTAAATTTTCCCAAGCTAGGAATGTGAGTGTGAATGTTTGTTTGTCTATATATATATATCCTATGATTGGTTAGCGCCCAGTCCAGGCTGTACTGGACCCGTGTCTCGACCAAAGTCAGATGAGATCCGCTCCAGCTCACCCATAACCCTAACAATTGTTTGTTATCGCGTAATGGATGTAGCGCTGTATTCTTGTTGGCAAAATGACAAGCTATCCTATCACAACTTCAACTGCGATTCCCATCCCAAGTCGTTACTTCATCAAACCAGTACAGAACGATGACGTGTGGATGCAACAAATTTGATATTGCAAATGAGAGTAGCTTCAGCATCCAAGTTGGTAGCCTTAAAGCGTTCTCGGGGCCATTGAGGGCTTCTAGCTGTATGTCAACAGCCCGACGATGCTTATTCATTATTCCTTGTACTGTCAGCGTTACACTGAAAACATGAGCTCCCTTGCTTCCATCGCTTGAATCAGCTCAGCCCCTTTATATTTGTTGCAGATCCCAACACAAGTTTAAAGCGTCGTTCGACATGCCGCTGCCCTTCACGGCAAGGACAGGAGGAAAATTAAATGGTGCACGAATTAATACAAAGCAAATCCGACGGTGATACCTGCACCACCCACACACCCCCAACCCGCCGCCACGTGGGAACAGATGCTTCGCTCAATGAAAATTCAGGAGCTGAAGCAGAAACTGATGAATATTTTGACCACAATTCAGACGTCTGTGATTTAATTTAAAGGCCACCAGTCCGCCTGTAAATCCAAGTTCGATTGAATGTCATCCAAATTCAGTTATACAGTGCATGCACAGATGACCAGTAAGCCTGATTACAAGGATCAAACTCTATATTTTTCTCTTCATAAACCAAATATTGCCATCCCTTCTTTCACATGTAATCAAAAATATTTTAAGGTCACAAGAGCGTCTATTACACTTCTGACTAAACCTAAGTATACATTTCACTAAGGTTGCATTTTCTCAACTATAGATGGGTAGAGATATCTTTATTTGTACAAACAAAGCAAAAGTAATTTGTTGCCGTTTTGGTTAGCAATGCAGTTCAAACTCATGGGCTTACCACTTTATTATCGTTCCTGTGTAAACAATAAGATGTAAGATAACGACAATTACTACCAGTCTATTAGTTTTTTTGTTGTTTTGTTTTGTTTTTTAAGAGTAAAGGGAGTTGCCGTTTTGGTCTCGAGTGGATGATCCAACCTATGACTGAACTGAACCAGAGGGACGACCGTCTTTTAGAGGAAGTCCGTTAATAAAAGAGTTATGTTTACATATGTTTGCTCACACTTTAATTCATCAAGAGACTGTTTATTTTCCTCGGTAGGTGCTGCTGTTTTGGTTATTAACAAATGGGCTCAGCAGTGAGCTCATTAATGTCTGTGTGGGAACGATAGTGTCTAGGAACTGTGGTATTTTCAGTTAATACCCTTTTTTTTCCTGATGGGAAAAATAACGTGATTATTTTTCTAGTAGATGATGCACTTGGTGGGTAATCAGAGCACAGCATCTAGACTGTTTAAGGGAAATACAGCATGTAGAAATGTTTTAAAAGACAAGCATGAACGATGTGTTTCCTTCTCGGGAAACTGATTGGTTGTTCCACTGACGATCCGGCTGGAATCAAGCGTAAGTGTACAAGCAAGTGCTGAGTAAGTAAAACCCACCGAACTGAATCAGTACTTTTGAGAGTCTTAAAGTCCTTGTGGAAAAGTCTTGGTCTCACACGCTTAGTTGTGTAGTGATGTATTCTGCTAGCCCCAATCCCCCGGCATACAAACACTCACACACATAGAACAAGTGTTTCCCTCTGAGCTGACTTCACCGCTCTGGCACTCGCCAGAAGCTGCACCCTACGAACCCTTCACTGTGCAGCTCCAGGAGCCAGTCCCGTGGAATCCCAAACATTTCAGGCATCCAGCTCAAGCCGGGCAGACAGGCGTTTTTTTTTTCACCCGGCGTGCACTCGCCACAGCCTTCTGATCTGTCCGGAAGTTTTCCTCTTGAGTCGTTCTTTGATCCAGATTGGTTTGCACCTTTGGATTGTAAATGACATCTGGAGCATTTGGAGGAAAAATGAACAGTGTGTTTAGATGTTCCAGCATATGAAATTTTTATATCAAGTACAGTTGACATAAATTAGCTGAATTTTGACATTTGACAATTTCTTGGACTGAACTGTTTTATACAGGATGTTTTATGCCGTAAATTAAATAAGACGAAGGCTTTTGCTGTCATGTTCTTTGCCTTCAAGACGAGAGTCAGTCGATCTTGACTTTGTTTTAATGAACCAAGTGGCGACAACCTTTGGTAATTGTACCTTTTGGTGTGCATTTTTGTGACAACACAGTGAAATTGTGTCTGCATTTACTTTGTTTTAATGAACCACGATGTGCCGACTACCTTGGATAATGGTACCTTTTTAGGTGCGTTTTCATGATAAAGACATCATGACATTTTTTTTACATTAAATGTTCATGTTCATACAGACTGTCAAGGCCCTTTACTTAGTTTTATTGAACCAAGTGGCGACAATTTAGGATTGTGGTACCTTTTGGCTATATTTTCGTCTTCTTGTAGACCTATTTAGACAAGAGCCAACTGGTCTTAACATTGTTTTAATGATCCGATTTTGGATAATGATACCTTTCGGGTCGATTTTCATGGCCATATAAACTGTCAAGCTAAGGAACGATTGCCCTATGTTTAATGAACCAAGGGCTGTTTTATTTTTCCGGTTTCTCTCTTTTTTTAAATTCGCTTTTAAAGTGGTCTCTTAGAACTGATCTCTTAGACCTTCCAAAACAATAGAATATATGGTAATACACTTTTTATTTTTTAAAATCCATTTCATTCATAAACCTGCTTGTACCCTGTAGCTTTTTTAAAATATATTTGTGTGTACACAACACTCGCTAAGTCAACATTCAGTTTAAAATTGCTTACTCTTTCAATGTTTTCGATTAACAGGGAGGCCCGGAAGGAAGCGAAGACTCACAGGTCATCTCATGCGTCATTTGCCTGTCGAGCAGGGGGCCTAATTGCCCATCATCATTGAGCGTGTTTATCATTTATATTCCAGTCACGGACAAACTGGATATCCTGCTTTCAGGAGAACGGAGAGCGTTCAAAACAAAAAGTGCCGTTCCTCCTCCTCCCTCGTGTTGTTTTTCTGTTCTCCATCAGTGGAGAGCAGGGCTCGCTAATGAAATTGTTTACCTGTTGTCGCCCCCGTGGGCTCAGCTGAAGCCCGCCGCCTCTGCTGCTGATTCAGAACACGCCACAAGCGAGGTGTACCAGGACGAACAAAACCAGTACACGCTTCTCATTAGCAATAATCACGTTATTTCTTTTTTTTTCTTTGTATTGTTTTTCCTGAACGTGCTCAACTCAATTAGCCGAGCACATTCTTGGCACGTTTGTTCAGTCTTATTGTGAATGGTTTGAATACTTGGAAGTGAAGTCTCGCCAATGATCTTTTTGAATGGCTATTTGTTGATAAACGTTTAAAGGATGAGTTGCAACTCAAATTTTTCTTGATTTAAAAAAACAAAAACAAACAAAAAAACTTGGTTTATTAAAAAAAAAAATAGTTAAATAGAGCACTTTAACATGAAGAAAGTAGTTTTATTTTTTATTTTTTGGGGGCAAATGTACTAAAAACCCAAAACGAAGAAATCACACAGTCTTTGCTCAATACTTATTATTGCTGTACCTTTGACAGCAGTTACTCTCAATTAGTCTCTCTTTTGTGCTTCACAATACCGGCAGGTCTTTCATGTTGTCGTTATGGGGTATTGTAATTAAAATTGAGGGGACATTTTGGGCGGAAAAGACAAAACTAAATGTGGAAAACGTGAAGCCCTGGGAATACTTTCTGGGTGAACTGTACATTATTGATATTTCCATTACAACGCAAATACTGTATGTAATGTAACCTGGTTGAACACAGTGTTGTAGTAGCGCCATACATGCAAATGCCAAGACAACGCTGTGGTCCTCCATTGGTTATTTTCTGTTTTGTTATGTTGTGTTTTTACTCATCACTGTTGGCCTCAGACTACACATCCCCCATGCATTTTGGCTAGATTTATACTGCATGGTTCAAATGACCCAATTTTCCCAATGTATTTATTTCTTTTTTTTGTTAATTGGCACCATTGGGTTGTGCATCAT
The DNA here is from genome assembly GCF_024500275.1 of Phycodurus eques. Classification (NCBI taxonomy): domain Eukaryota; kingdom Metazoa; phylum Chordata; class Actinopteri; order Syngnathiformes; family Syngnathidae; genus Phycodurus; species Phycodurus eques. The sequence goes on from NC_084537.1 coordinate 19,467,584, forward strand.
GTTGTTGTTTTTTTATATAGCAACGTAAATAGAAAACAGTCCCTAGAATCGGACATCCGCGGATAGGGATCAGGCCTCTTCCAAATGTGAATTGAAGAACCCAATACATACGTATATAGTGTATCTGCTAGCGAGACGGCAGCATAAATACACGGATCGGATATACCCCGCCAATGCGAGCTTGACATCATCGAAATATGCTGGTTGTCGGTACAGTGGAACTCCGCTATTCGCAAGTGACAGGGACTGAGACCAATTGCGAATAGCCAGTTTCCACAAATTAGTGACGGGCTCCTAAAAGTGATTATAGTTGCCTATCATAATAGCTTAAGCCGTAAACTATACCACAAATTATGATCGCACTTCAGTAGCATTTCGAATGCTTACAAACATTGCTTTTCACTTAAAAATACAGCTTAGAGCTAAGCACACCGATACACAATGTAGGGTAGCTGTACATATACGTCAACAATTCATCTGATCATGGTGATGATGACAATGAAGAATTACTGTAGTGGCTTAGTCCAGTGTAAAACAATGAACTTTGGCACATCAAAGCCTGCACTTTGATGGCGCCAACACCTATTTGGCGTCCAGTGCTGGTGAGAGTCCACTGCTTCGTCGACTGATTTAGAAGAAGAAGAAGAATCACCTTTTATTGTCATGAACATGCATGCACACAAAATTAGTTCTCTGCATTTTACCCAGCACAGGAAACGCATACATATGTTAGTTGAACACACTGGAACAGGGGGCAGCTGAAGCGCCCGGGGAGCATTTCAGGGTTTCAGTGTCTTGCTCAAGGACACCACAGCCGTGTGTCCGGGGGATGTTGGTGGATGGTCCAGTCGGGGTCTTGAACCTAAGTCCCCCACGGTGGCAGTCGATGATCGTAACCATTGGGCCACGGCTGCCCGTTAGCTCTAGAATGGTTAGCACTTCGGTGTTTCATAAATAGATTTAGTGATGTGCTTTTAAAGCTGTGTTTAGTCCTTGTTTGGTGAAACTGTCGTGTCAGAACTTCTGCCTGCACACACACAACAGTCGTCTGGCTCCCGCTGTGGAAGTTGGGTTTAGCGAAATTTTGATTGAGTGGACAAATAGTTTGTTTTTTTGGCGTGGTTATGGAAAACCGTTACCATTCACTGTGTCCATTAAAGAGACGCTACTACTGTTACACGAAGTAGCAGTAGCCAAAAAGTACCGCGGTACCTTGCCGGTGATAATGATAATATACCACATTTTGAAAGTAGTGGTTTAAGACAAAATAAATGTGGCAACAGCGCTCTCCAACTTAAGTGTCTAAAGTTGGTGGTGGCTTTTTCAGTGTCTGTGCAAGATTGAGAAATGCAGAGAGACAAGGCTACAAACTCACGCACCAGACGCACATAGTGTCATCTGGAATTATTTTGCTTACATGGCCGACAGCCAGGGCAAGGCCTGTCTGCAAGGCAAAGCTATCCGTAGGGAGCTATGCCGACTATATATATAATATACACACACACTGTGTGGGTTTAGCGACACACACACACACTGTGTGTGCGGGTGTGTGTGTATGTACGTGTATATATATATATAAGTATATTATTATGCTGCGGTCCACTGTATATATACCCATGTCATGGCATGAATAAACACTTAAAAAAATACCTCCATTAATCTAAACTGCTGCAAAACATGCAGAGAATTAACTAGGGTCCTAATATGCTAAGGACTAGGGAATACAAAATAGTCAAATATGGCATATATGGGCATTAAATCAGATTTTCTTTTTTTAATAAGCAATTACCGACAACCTTGGATGGCTTCTTTCAGGCACCGTTTTGTCTCAGAACCTTTTTTTAATTATTATTCACATATAGACTAATGTGTTCATATCAACCAGCGGAAATGACTGAAGCTACTGTAATATTGGTCCACAGCCAGAACTCGCAGAACCCAGAACTAACACATCAGTAATGGACAACCCTTAGAACTTCCACGAACAGTGAAGAAGATGTACACAAAAGTCCAGTTACAGCATAGATTTCCTGCAGATCAGCAATGTTTATCATGGGAGATGTTTGTGGCGCACAGTTCAAAAGTCGGCCAATGCGTTAAAAACAGTGATCGTTCAATTTGAACGAAATTATATGGTGCTCAAGTTGACTTCCTGCTCGGAAAGTGCGGACGACAGTCAGCGTTTTATTTGTCCGTTCTTGGCTTTGTTTCTTCTGGGTTTTTGGAGGGAGAGAAAAAAAAGAAGAAACTAAATGCTGCCCTTGTCATTGCAGTGGAATTTTAATTACCATCCAGCGTGCTGCCACTCACTCCGTTTTGCATTTTCTGCCCTCTTAATATGAACTTAACCCATGAGGTCTGAATAAGTGGTTGTTTCATGCCAGATACAAAAGGACACCGCAGGATGATTTCAGGCCTGATGGTAGTTCTTCTGGTTGGAACAAAAGCTCTTAGGTGTGTAGGCAGACTGAAAGCGAGAGTCAGCCCCATTTGGAACGCCAAGTCCATCATGCAAACAAATTGCAGCCTTGTTAACTTTGCTGGACAGGAACCAAACCTTATACTATTTGCATAACATTAGCAACAGGCTAACATACTATAATTTTGGATATACAAGGTTTATGATGGAGTAACATAACCCCAGATTTTTATGTCAATCAGAACGGGCCTTAGTCCATTATTAACCTGTGTTAAAGTATTGGTAAAATCATAATGACAGTAAATATTTCTGCAAATAACACTTGTAAAACCATAAATATAAAACAATCAACCGAAAAGACCCACATGACCACAAACAGTGCCATGAAAAAGTATTGGCCCCCGTTCGCAAATTCTCATATTTTTGCATAGTTGTACTGTATACTTATGCAAACTACTTTATTCAAAAACGGAGACTCACACTGGCTGATCCACTTGCAGCCGTTTATTGAACAGTACAAAGAGTCAGGTTCCCAAAGACAAAATGTTAAACTCTCGCAAGCAGCTATAGTGAGCTAGAGGCTCACGGGAAACTAACGTGTTCTGTTCCTGACATTACTGAGCCACGACACATTTAAAGTCAGCCTTGAGATTTAATGGCACTCTAGTTGGTTTTCCCCTTTTGCTGCAGTTCAGTGTCAAGTGTGTAAAGACACCAAACACACACTGGTGCCGAACAATTCAACCAGTTTGCTCCAACCTGCAAATGAAAGTATTCATTTTGACCCTAAACGGCTCTGCCTTTTTTATTCTGTGATGGAGCGCAACATAAGCACGGCAGTTAACGTGTTGTGCCAGTGTGTTAATAATATACGCCTAGCGCACTCAAATATCATTATGATGGTGTAACTACATAAACCGATTAGGCAGCAGCCTGAACGGACACGTTTGGTTTAGCATGTTAGCAGTTGGCACCCGTGTCGATATCTGATAGCGGCGCATCTTCGAAAGATGATAATGTGTTGGAGTCGTGCTTTTAAAGTGCGTTCTGCTCTGTTGTGTTGTAGTCTTCTAGATCGGGGTTTCTAAAACTTTTTGGATCCACTGTTTAGGATGTCTCGTGGTGGTCTTCGCTGAGAAAAGAAGTAGTGCTCGCGGCAAGGCCCATCATCATAAAGAATTGTGGGGATTATTCGGAGATTAGCATTTTTTAAAGAAAGAATGTCCCCACACTGCCAGCAACATCAAAGATAGCTTGGGGGAGGCCCCCCTCTCAAAGGCCCCTTACAGGTTTCGACCCTGAAATTTTTTCACTGTTGTTCAAAAGAGCCACTCGCATCGTTTTGAGGCCCTGGCCGCCCGTTTGTTCCGTCTTAGTTGTAGTCTACTACTCCAAAACAGAACATTACACATTTCGAACAAAATGCAACTAAACCGCTGCTGTTTATTTATTTTCAGATTCATTCAAAGCTACAGTTGACTGATTCATCAAACATTAAACCACAGTTATTGATACTATTTCTCTTATGTGAATCGCGCTTGTCTTCGGCATGTTCTGTTAACACTTTCGTCACTAACAACCAATAAAAAACATTGTAACATTTTATATCAATAATAGTATAACAAACAAAGATCGGCTGCACAAGTTTACATTTATTTTCGATTATCTCTAATCCACACAGGGTTAAAATTCTATGTAGTGGCTCAATACACTCACATAAATCTTTTATTAAGTGGTGCTGAAGGTTCTAAAAGACATAATCAACTCATCGTTTGTGATGGAGATAGACTGCGCCAGTAGTTTCTCGTTTGGATTTGTTTAGCAATACTCACGGGATTGTTCGCAGCTCAGAACAGTATCGTTCCTGCAATAACCCCAATTTGTACACAAATGGGAATGCGCCCAAGTCTATCACTAACCTACTTTAAAGCAACAATAAAATCCATATTTACAGCAAATATTTGTATAAAAATCACTTTTAGACATTCACAATGACAAACAGACAGTAATTGAGCAGGCCTTCTTATGCCACGTGACCACATTTTCTCACGCCACCCAGCAAACTAATACAGTAAGCCCCGATTGTAACTTCGAAACCTGGTATGTTGCGATCAGTGTAAAATCTAAACTTGTTTTTGTGTTTCAACCCAAAAATAATACAGTACAGAATATTGTATGTGGAGCCTCAAAACCTGACACAGGGTCGCAGTTTTTCCATGGCAACGGGTCGATCAATGTGCAATATTTAATTGGTTGGTCTGCAGCAAAGTATCACTGGCTAATTTGTTGTTGTTGTTGTTGTTGTTGTCATAGTCCACTTCTGTCGCTTTCGGTCGAGTCGCTCGGTTCGCAGCATGCGTAACGTATTTATTTAAGTCTGCTTAAATATTTACGAATAAATTCCAAACGGTCATTCCCCAAAAAGGATAAACATTAGCAGCAGCAATCAAGCGGATTAACTAATTTGCTCTTACTTACAAGTCAGAGTAGGTGTCAGAAACCCGAGTTAAGTTTACAAAGTGGCTAATGGGTTGCGGACGTGACGTGATGCGAACCGGTTTACCACCTGAGGCATTGTTGACTTATCTCAAGTTAGGACCTATAAGAAATTTTTGAATCCACCTCAGAACAATGGAGTCAGAGGCCCTTTTTTTAAGGAGCATTTTTAGCTTTTTTGTCATTCTTTCTCTCTCTCTCTCTCTCTCTCTCTCTCTCTCTCTCTCTCGCTCTCTCTCTCTCTCTCTCTCTCTCTCTCTCTGAGATGGTAAAGAGCATGTGAAGCATGGAGTAGGGTTCACTTCTCTTTTATAACTTTTTTCGGAGCACTTTCCTCACTCTTGCTCTCATGCTGAGCAGCTGCCATCTGAGAGGGGCCTAAAAGGGTCAAAAGCTGGGGGCCTGTCTTCCTCAGAGATGGGGAGAGGCCATTCGAATGGCTAGCCTCCGCAGCTAGCCAACACATTGGCTCAGGCCGAGGGCGGATCTTCTGCAGCCGCGAGGCTCCGGCGTGGAGCTCTCTTGGAGGATCGGGAGTCAGCCACATGCCATGGAGTTCAGTGTGTGTGCACATTTTTGTTGAAGGCAAAGTTGAAGGACTGGTTTGGGAACAAACTTTGGGGGCGTCACAACAAAAGGTATGTTTCTGATGCTAAGGAATCCCCCACCCTTGTGTTAAGTCACTGAGGCTGGTTGAGCGACTTGGGTAAAAGCAGTTAGATCATTTGTTTTCCCCTTCACACGGTGCTCCCAAACCCCTCCTCACGTTCTCCCCTTTTGCTGCCATTCTCATGTTGCTGTAGCCCCCCCCCACCTCCCAAACACACAATATACACACACACACACAGGCTTCCTTCAGAAGTGGTGAAAGGACATCGGGAGGGGGTGTGTCAATGTTAAATAGGACGTTAGAGCACTGAACCCCAACCTTTTTTTCCCCCATCAGATCAGATACAAACATGGGAATGAGCACACCTTTTTCAAAATACCAGCGTACTCAGAGAAAACCCACCAATGCACGGGGAGAACATGCAAACCCCACGCAGGAAGGTCCAAGCCAAGATTCGAACCCCAAATCTCAGAACTGTGAGGCAGATGTGCTAACCACTAGGGTGCCATGCAGTCCTCTGCAGGTTCAAACACATTAAACTGCAGCGATACAGGGATAGTGATCAAGATCAACTAATCGACGAATTGATGCTCCTCGCAAAAATTTATAATTGCCTATATTAACACTTTAAACCATAAATATATAGTCAGGTCCATAAATATTGGGACAGGGACACAATTCGTTTTGGCTCCAAACAAACAAGATGCGCTTTAACTTTCAGCTTTAATGTGCATCCAAATCAGGTGAATGGTGTAGGAATTTAGAACAGTTTAGATATATGCCTCCCAAACGTAACGGGACAAATTAAAAATCATAAATCAAACTTTGCAATTACAGTCTGAAGTGTAGAACGCATAGACATCACCTCACCCGACGCTGGATTTCATTTATGGGGATGCTCTGCCAGGCCTGTACTGCAACTGTCTTCAGTCTCTGGCCCCATCTTGTGCCTTTCAATTTGACATGCAAAAAAAAAAAAAACACCACGCCCCCACGGAAAGACAACCAATTGGAGACAGGAGGCATGACTTATAAGGTATCAATCAATTGTTTTGCACTTGCAGCCACACCCTTGTGCAGACCTGTTGCATTACTAAATGTTATCAGTTTGAAGTTTCATTTTGTTACGAGCCCGCAAGTACGTGACAAATAATTGACACCTCCTAAGTCACACCTCATGTCTCTAATTGGTTGTTTTTACTCAGGCACTGCTTTGTTGTATAACAAATTAAAGGCACAAGATGGGGCCAGACATGGATGTTTTTTCACAGATCATATTTATCATGTACACTTATCAAGTCATGATTTTTTCAACAAATATTACAAAAAGTGGTTTTTTTTATTTTTATTTATTTTTTTATTGCAAACCCCTTTAAGCGAATAGCTGAAGATAGCTTCCACAGAGGGAAAAAAAAGTGAATAGGTGAATTCATGAGTAACAAACCATGAAGAGGCAGGTGGTTCACTGTAATTAACAAAAAAAAAAAAAAGGTACCAAACAATCAAAGACCCTATACTATTCTGCGACCCGGTTGTCCAGGACCCCTGCGTGAGAGGCTCGACGACATGACGCTAATGCGACCAAGCACATTTGGATCACAGCTCTTGAAAGTCAACAACAGAAATGTCATTACAAAGAACAAGCGATTATCAAGCGCAATGAGTCTAATGCTACTCAACAGTATTTAGTTTTTGGGCTTCATCAGCCGTGACCCGTAAAAGAAGCGCACCCTTGGATCTTTACAGCTATTGCGACACCCAAACAAACCCCCCACCCCACTGCTTATTCTAAACCCTGAGTGGAGGTGGTGTATTTTATTTTATTTTTTTGTAAAGATTTATTTATTGATATCAAAATAGTGTACGTACATCAATCCCATGAATCGTCTCTCTCTCTTTTTGTAAACAAGACAGAAAACAAAGCATCATGAAAATCTCATACATAAAAATACACGAAATGAAGCGAGAGAAGAATAATACGAAAGATTTATCCCTCAAAAAAAAAAAAAAAAACAAACACTACCCCAGAGAGGTATACCACACAGCCCCCAATGCATAATAGCTGTACCACAACACCATTAGGCCCTGTTAAATAATGAGAAGCTACGTTACCCAAGAGGTGATATTGATGGTAGAACATTGAGAACATTTCTCTAGATTTTTTTTTTGTCAAAGAATGCAGGTTTTCTCCTAATCTCATACACTATCTTTTCTGGCGTACAATAAGAAGAGCGTTCAGGCAACCAGTGACTTTTCAGATTTCCAATTGACGAGTATTATCTTTTTCACAGCAGTGCTGGCTAGCAGCAAAATTATTATTTCTTTAAAATAAAAAGTTCACATTGAGCAGAATAACGTCGCCTAATAACTAAATCCTAGGATCATAATGTACGTCAAAATCAATGAGCATTGACACTGTAGATACAATAAAATCAAGACAGATTGCACACAAACTATTATATATATATATATATATATATATATATATATATATATATATAATAGTTTGTGATTTTGTAATTTAAATTTAGCTGAGAGCTGTTGAGAGGGCGGTGTATTTTATTTTGGGCAAGTCCTGTTAACCTCAAGAACCTATCGTCCTTGTCCTCACATATACACTTGGACAACAACACACACAAGAGGAGGTGCCTTCACACCTGATCTGATGTTAAATCAGAATCAGAATAATCTTTATTTGCCAAGTATGTCCAAAAAACACAGAAGGAATTTGTCTCCGGTAGTTGGAGCCGCTCTAGTACGACAACGGACAAATAACAGATAAATAACAGGCTTATTATTACAAACAGTCACTGATGGTGTAGCGGTACACTCGCCTGACTTTGGTGCAGGCAGCGTGTGTTCAGTTCCCACTCAGTAAACGGCGTGAATGTGAGTGCGAATGGTTGTCCGTGTCTATATGTGCCCTGCGACTGACTGGCGACCAGTTCAGGGTGTAGTCCGCCTTTTGCCCGAAGTTAGCTGGGATAAGCGACCCTAACCAGGATAAGCGGTGTTGAAAATGGATGGATATTACAAACACTCATATTGTAGACACATGCATAAACAACCACCTTACTCCTTTCTATCTGTCCTTCAAAGTCCAAGAAACTTCACCGCCCTCGTATGTTTAACATCTATTTGTCTCTGTTTCTGTGGTTACAAGGATCACTGTGTTAGTGTTAATAAATATCCACTTTTTGTTGTTGATTTTTGTTTGTTTGTTTGTTTGTTTTTGCTCTTGAGTTACCCGCCACGCAGAGTTTCACATTACAAAAGTGTCTCGCTTGCAAAAGACGCCAACCGTCGCTCGTATTTACTTCCCACCAGTCGAATAGAGCCGTTCCTCATTCGTGTTTGTCTGGTGTCGAGCAAGTGTCGGACCCCCCGCGCCACCTCGCTGTTTGTATACAATAACGCTTGTTAGCCGACTGCAAGATGATCCCCTCGACTGCTGACTGGCTCAGTGAGGGATTTCTCTTTGGCCGATGAGCATGTTTCTGTTGCAATAAAGCTATATAAACCCCTTAATTCCTCCCGGGCCTGTACATTCTACGTTGCAAGAAGGGTTTAGGTAAGGCCTTTTTTTCTTGGAAGGTGCAGAGGCAGCATGGTGACGAAGCAGTTGTGAGGTCCGGGGTTCAAATCATGGCTCTGGCCATCCTGTGTTGCATTTGCATGTTGTCCCTGTACTTGCGTAGGTTTTCTACCTCTACGTCGGCTTCCTCCCGAATCACTCTTAACATGCCCCACACCACTGGAAATCACTAAAGATATTCATTAAGCCAGAAAAATCCTCAATTTAGGCCCGGTAATTGGTATGTGTGTACCCTGCTTGAGTTAGTTTGTTCCCATTTTTTTGCCATAGCAAATAAATAGGAAAATAGAAATAAACTGGGAAGAATGTCAGAATAGTGGTTAGCAGTGCACATCTGCCTCACAGTCGAGAGGTTTTGGTTTTCGAATCTCTGCTCCAGCCTTCCTGTGTGGAGTTTGCAGGTTCTCCCCGGGCTTGCATGGGTTTTCTTCTGGGACTCCAGTTTCCTTCCACATTTCAAAAGCATGCATGTTAAATTCATTGAAGACTCTAAATCAGGGGTCACCAACATCATGCCCGCCGGTACCAGTTTTCCCCCCAAGGACCATCCTGTGGGCCTGTTCTAACAATTGCTCACCAATGATGGGACATTGTGATTTCCTAGGAATGTTACAAAAGTCGTCATTTCAAAATGTAAACACTGGCAATTTTAACACCTGGGATCTGTGTGAAAGCTGAACGAAAATAATGTTTTTATTTTTTTTTTGTCTGCTGGTGAAATGTTTTTCTAGTTCTCTGTGTCTCCCTGTCTTCTAGTGTGTTATGGACAGCCCTTTTACGAAAAATTAAAAGTTATTCTTTATCTTGTGGAACATTTTTCATGAGTAAAAAATCAGCAATGCTTGAGAGCAATTTTTGAAATAATGCAAGTGAATGGTATTTGCCCTTTAAGTGAACTCATGAATAAACAGAGATAACAGAGCCTTCCATATGACTCCAGGGGTATTTACATTATGAATGATACATGTTATTTGGCAACCCAGATTAAATCTCCAATGATCAGATCCACCTCTAAAACACTTTGGGAATGGTTGCTTTCGAGTCACGGCGGACCCCTCTTTACCATCCAGACCCTCTTTTGTCTCCCCCGCAGTGTGTCCTGTCCATTGCAAACACCGCGCCTGCACCCGGGACCAGCAGTGCTGCCACGAGCAGTGCCTCGGCGGTTGCCTGGAGCCCCAGTCGGCCGCGCACTGCGTGGCCTGCCGGGGCCTCCAGCTCCGGGGCGGCTGCATGGAGCGCTGCCCTCATGGCTACTACACCTTCAAGGGCTGGCGCTGCGTCTCCTTCGCCTTCTGCCAGGAGCTCCACGACAGGTGCAAGCGGGAGAAGGAGCACAGCAAGAGCCCCGAGTGCCACGAGTACGTCATCCACAACGGCGCCTGCATCCCCGGTTGTCCCTCCGGCTACACCACCGTCAACTCGTCAGCGTAAGTGCACCGCTGCCCTTTCATTACCCTAAAAAGGCTATAATTTGCTAGTGAGTCCAAACTATTATGCAGTAATTATTGATTGACACGTTAGAGGAAACTGTATAAACTCGTGAACCCCTTGTATATTATGCAAATTCACATTTTGGCAAAAAATAAAATGTAATTTTGGGGAGGGGGGGGGAGGGGGGTATCCTCCATTATTTCCTGAAAATATTGACTATTCACTGTTTTTATGCTCTTTCCAAAGCAATAAACAAATAACTTTGGCACCATCTGGAGAACTCTTGGTGTTGTAGTTGGGTTTACTTCTTTGATATAGTCTTTTTTTTCATCAGCATTTGTGCTGTCCTGTTTGTGCTAAGAGTGTTATTCAGGCTAGTATGCCAACTAATATTACTGATGAGCCTCATGTGAAGGTGGTTTGTTTTGAGTAAAAATGTAGTAGTAAAAAAAAGTAACACGTTGGATGGAACTGTTTAATAGTAGCCTTGTAAAAGGCAGTATTTTCCCATTTTTTGCCCGTTCATGTGTGGCTATAAACTGCAATGGTGGGAAGAAATCGACACAGGAGTTTTACCACCTTCAAATGTAGAATCGGCTGTAACAGAGGTGAGACTTGCCTGTGCGCAAGGGAATTACGGAAAATTTCAGGGTCGACTTTGTCAACGTAGTCGGTGTTGACGTTTATTCCAAACGACACGGGGGGTGGAGGGGAAAAGTGGGGAAAGATGCTGGCTTTTAGAGAAGCACGTCAAGTGGGACATTGTCCAAAGTCTGTGCGCTGTCACTCTGCAACACTGCATCCCGCGATCAGATAACTGGATGAATCCAGGTAGTGGTGGGCGAGTCTTGTTTTTCCGCATAATTTACAAATTATTTTATTTCGCTGTGTATCTGTAGCCAAAGTCTATTGTAGCCAAACCAGCTCCACACAACACTCTTTTTAGGCATTAAATCCTTATTTGAGGACAAAGTCGATGCTGCTGTGCTGCTCTCGCTCTCCGACATTGTTTTGTATGCAATAGAGAACAAAGTTCGTACGCCCACAGGGAGGCTATGACGTATGATGTTACGGAATACATCATCACGTCCCTAGAGTGTACATTTTGCAAAATATTTCGAATTTTTATCCCCCAAAAAATGATATCTGTAATTGTGTAAACTGTAATGCTAGCTTGCATGTGGTGTGATGGGAGAATGGAGTGTAAGGTACAGTGGTGCCTTGAAATACGAGTGACCAGACCAGCAGCGAATAATCCAGAAATAATTCCGATTTTCCAGCTCTCCATCTGAATTCACTCTTTGTATGTTGTCCTGCAATACAAAATTGATAGTGATTAGCATGCCACCAGTGTCTGCTTTGGCCGAATTGTTTTCCCCTTTGCTCAACTTGACTCGATTTACAGTCTCTGTCACATTTATTTTACCGACTTCCCGCTCTGTACCGAGTATTTGTACATGCGGTGACGTCCCTACAATCTTCTTCGCATCTACCCGCTGACCGCCTCACGGACCTGCACAAGGAACTTGCTTATTTTTGGGCGTGCCTGCCAGCCGATGCGAGCTCCCGGCATTTCTAATCGTTCTTGTCAGGCCGAAGATGAGAAAATGAAGCAGGGTGTCTCGCGTTGTAAAATGACAAGTGACAGATTGACAGCTGTAGACAATTAAGTGTTGTAAAATGTTATGTACTTTATTTTCACTGGGGTAGGTTATTGGCCCGATAATTAGCATGTTATGCTGATCGGCTTTAATGTCATAATTCGCCGAATGATCGGCTCCGCAAAAGACATTGACTCCGCGTCGCCATCGTGCACAGTATATTTGAATCCAAAAGCTAGTTTATTTTTAACCTAGTCACGTGTCTTTTGACGTAGTAATGTAAACTTCTGTCGGCCAATAAAGTTATTAAAAAAATAAAAAACAAGGCGTAATGCCGGATCAGACTACAAGACAAATTTGCTCGTTCACGATTGCACTATGTCAACTACTGCAATAAAATCTTGTAACTTTGGGCTAGTTAGCACAACGTTAGCAATGCAACGTGAACGAAAAGCATGACTGAGGCCATGAAGCACGCATCGTCATGACACATGGCAAAGAGTGTTAAACGGGAGACTTGTTGGGTCATTGGTATTTTCACAAGGTCGTTATAACTTATAAACTTACATGTCGGAAAGCACCACTCGGCCCACTCCTGTTACTGAGAAGACTGAGGATTGAATGACGTTACGTCACAGCTCCAAGTCGTTGGCATTATTCTGCGCTACTCAGACACCATTCAGCATGTACTCGCACAGTTTTAGGGCCTAGACTCAGAATAAAATGGACGACCAAGAATGTCATCATCTTTGTCTCTTGTTGTAAAATGCTAATGTATATTTGAAAAAAAAACATATTTTTTAAAAATGTTTGGTGGCAAAAATCTGGCCGATTACGATATTTTAAAAAGGGCTAAAATTGGCCGATTAAATTATTTTAAAAAATTCCATAGAATTTTTTTTTTCCACTGGAGTTTAAAACCAAATAAACAGGAATATTATGGAGAAGAAAACTCCAAGAAATAAAGCACACTGGGTGGAACAAATATGTGGCATAGCTCCCAAGGAACATAAACATGGATGTGGACAACATTGTGGAGCGAGCACATGTTGATTAGGTTTGCTGGAATCATTGTTAAAGATGCTGTACCATAGTGTAGAAATCATCTTTAATACTGCACAGGTTTCAGGAGGGGATGTGGTTTTGGTTAGTAACAGTGTTCCAATTGACTAAGCAGTTTTTTGGGGGATCTCTCTAAACTGTCCTGCCCTACGTAATAGTGTTTGCATTTGGTACATTTTGGAACCCTGTCAATCAATGACGTTTCATCATGTTAGCTGGTAATCTTCTAGTCAGTCACCATGTTTACCTCCACTGAACCCTTCTCGTACTGTCGCATATCAGCACTTTTACCCCTGTCACGGCTCACCTCTCGCCGCCGCTCAGAATAAACTACGCTCAAAGTGCACGTGGCACCGCACAGTGGGAAAAAGGTCAACATTGATTGTGAGTTAAAGATGTTGGGTTTTTTTTTCACCAATGCTGGAACACACATTCTTTGCCGCGTTGTTCCTGTCTGGTTGAAGGCTTTTTCAAGTGCCGCAGTTGCTTAGAATCTTTGTTTAGCCGATTTAATCTGCCATTAATCTTCAAGTGACCACAATACATATCTTTGTTCTCTGCTCATTAAGTATTAAGACCACAAAGAGGAGTCACCGCCATGAATAACATGGCCAGTTAGCTTCCACCCAGTCATGGTACAGTCTGTAGCCTCCCAACAATACATTTTTAAAATTAATTCTCAAATCCAGTTTCATTTAGCAAAATAATATTTGGTAGGTGTGTCGATCATGATAAGACCCACAAAAAGGCTCGGGAACCTATTCCTGAAGACACAAAGTCAGGCATTTACGTTTGAATCGGCAATTTTATCATGCTACAGTTGGTAGTGCGCCCCCCTACCCCCACCCCCATAAGTTTTGAAAATTCAGGCCCAAAAGCCAGTTTCACTTAGCAAAATGAAATTTGTTAGACATGTCTACCATGAGCAGACCCACAAAAAAAGTCTCAAGAACCCATGCCCAAAAAGACACAGGAAGCTACCCATTCTAGGGCTGGTCGATTAGTCGAAAATTAATCGTGATTTCGAGTTTGGCTTCTCATGATCATAAAAACATCATAGTCGAAGAAAAATGATAAATATGCCACGGCACCGGTTTGTGTGCAAGTTTCTGCGTTGTATACGCACCCTGAACGCATCCGGTGTTGCTTGTAGCAAGCGTGTGACGCATGTTCTTCCGCCCTCCCTGAGCGTGCTTTAAGCTGTTTATTGACACCCCAGTTGGAGTTTACTGTAAAACTAAATGCACAACAAAAGGAATTACTCACATTGAATATTTAAATACAAGACGCACATTGTTTTAGAAAACGCCAGATAATGCTATCAGTTAATGGGCTAGCTAGTATAAGCATTAGCTCACGGGAGGTATTTATTTTTTGGTATTTACATACAAACGCCTTAGCAACACTCACAAACAGACAATATAACAATACTGACGGGCATATACCAAGTTTAATAAAGTTTTATTGTGACTTCGTTCTACACTTGTTTTTTTTTTTTTTTTTTGCTTACTGTAAATGCAACTCCATGCATGCATTGAACCACACTGCCCCCAAGAGGCCAAGGCGCATACAGCAGGAACAGCAGATACAGTCATGACTTTGTATAAAAAGACGCAAATGCTTTTTGTTACCCATGACTGTCTGATATGAAATCAGATAACATTTTCATTGTAGGTCAATTAGGATTACCAACATTATTTCTATTCGCCAAATGCCAGAATATTAAGAGGATTATTTTTTTTTACAACTGTATATAATAGACAATACAGTCACCCCTGGTGTGCCAATGTTTTTAGCCATGGCTGTATTTATTTATTTTATTTCTATTTTTTTATATCTTATTATTTTACTTGTTAGTAATTTATTTTTTGGTTCTTCTATTAAGTTAAATTTAAAATTGAGTTTTGGTATTTAAATAAATACTAAGTTTCAAAATCAATGAATAATCGTGTTCATTAAAAACATCTCAAGAACGAATGCCGAAAAAGACACAGTAAGCCGCCATTTTGGGTGACGATAAATTGCAAAATAAAGTTGTTGTTTTTTTAATTGCTTGTGTGTGGAGCATTATGGTGAAATTTAATAACTCTCCATTAAATAAACTCATAATAACTCCTATTCATAAGCTCCTATTGTCACCAAATGTCCTTTTTTTTTTAAATTGTAAAAAAAAAAATAATAATAATAATGAATTAAAAACAATTTTTTTTTAAGCATGTCCTTCAAAGATGAACTTTTCCCAGAGATTTTGTCAGATTGCTACAAAGTTTGAACTGCGTATATCAGACAATAGAGGTGACACTAAATTGTGAGGAATTTAGGATGTCAGGATAGGTTAGGATTTTTTGTAACTGCCCCTGTGCTTTGCCAAACAAAACCATTCTGTCATCATAAAGCCGCCAGACCAAAATACTTAAGCACAAATCACACCAATGACCCCGATCATAACGCCCATCACTGGTATCTAATCCTCCCTTTAATCACAACCTTAATCACTCTGGGGGGGGGGGAAGAAACACCCCCGGTGTGTCTGATGGGTGAATCTGCGGTGGTGTACTTTGCAGTATTTTGTTTTCGTGCTCATCGCCGCCCATTATCAGTGATGGGATTTCGCAGATGGCTTCTCGGGAAATAATTTAATACGGCGGCCATACACAGCTGCGCCTGCCTGTTTGTTGTGGGACGAGACGTGTTATGAAAACATTACATAAGACAGGTTGTTCAACCAGAGTTTGTTCAGTCGAAAAGTAAAAATGTCACTGATTTGTGATCATCCACGTATATTCAGTGTTTTTCAAAGGTAGTGAATCTAGTTTAAAAGTCACTAAAAAACAAAAGATGTGCAAAAAGTCCCTAAGAGCAGAAATGTCAGACAAACTAATTTAATGGCAGGAACATTTATTCACTAATGGCCTTGATATTTCTCTCAGGATGTGGAGCAGATACGAGGGCGGAATAGAGAGAATGGCATCGTCGTCGTTACCGTGGCAATCCCAGATGACCTACTTTTGCCCTCTGTTAGCGTAGACGCTAATGTTCTTATTCCGCGCCGTGTTTGTATAAACTTTACCACACGCTAAACGATTAGACAGTGTTTATTGCAAGGTAAACACAGACGGCACGTAGTTGTAATCCTTTATAGGACAAGAAACCATATTTAGTCATTTTTGAGCCAAATAGAATGTAGGTAGCATTTTCTAATCAAGCCAGTTGGTAATGAAATGTGATGGTAAAAATAATACATTTCCGCAACAACATTGTGGGACAATCACATACCTACTGGAAATAGGAGTTTAAAACAAAATGAAATGAACTTAGGGAGAAATGAAGAGAAACACCTATAATCGAGGTACTGTACACTGGGCAGAAAAAATTTGACATGTTGCTCCCCTTTAAAACAAAACAAAAAATACTATTATGGAGAAATAAGACTGAACAAGTCAGACTGGGGGTGATAAATGAGTCAGGTAATTTCCTCAAAACATAAATATGGATGCACACAACATCGTGATCACATAAGTAGAAAGTGGCGTTTCGAACAAAATTAAAAGGGCCATTAAGAGGAGGAGGTGAAGGAAGTAACTCTAAATGAGGCAGAATGGGCGGACCAAGTAAGTTGTATTGCTCTGCAGAACATTACAATTGATCCACACAACATTGTGGAGAGATCACATATCGACAAAGTGGAGTATAAAACTAATTAAAAAAGACTCTTGTAAAGGAACGCAGAGAAACAACATTAAACAAGAGCACAAAAGTTGGAGAACATAAAAATGGGCATACACAACATTGCGGGCCGACCACGTCTCGTGGAACGCTAACAAAAGACGCCACCTAAACATAATGTAACAGCTTTAATACTTCTTTACAACATGCGGTAAGACTCCACACTGGAATTCATCTGAGAGACGGTTTACGTGCCTCGTGGGAGCTGCGGCAGAGTTCAGTTCAGCTAAATTCATGTCTGTGAGAATTTTAAGGTGGAAAGTTCACATTTTTCTTTGGGATGTCACACATCAACACCTGTTTGTTTCTTGGCCCTGCAGGCTGAACTGCACGCCGTGCGCCGGGCTGTGCCCCAAGGTGTGCATGGGTCTGAAAACCGTGGACTCGGTCACGGCTGCGCAGGCGCTGAGAGGCTGCACCATCCTCAACGGCAGCCTGGTCATCAACCTGCGCGGAGGAAGTAAGCAGTACCCTTTCAAAAAAACGCACCATGTTTAAAGTCTGACCGAGCCACATGACAAACTGTTGTTGATTTTATTTATTTATTTTGCGGCAGCCAACATAGCGGCAGAGCTGGAAGCCAGCCTGGGCCAGCTGGAGGAGATCACCGGCTACCTGACCGTGCGGCGCTCCTACGCCCTGGTTTCCCTTTCCTTCTTTCGCAAGCTGCGCGTCATTCGCGGGGAGGAGACGGAAATCGGGTGAGGGGAGAATTTTTTCCAAGGGGCCCCCTCATAATCCGAACACCAATTAAACATACACTACTCAAAAAGATATAGATAATGGCCTTTGACCCCCCAAATTACAGCTTGCGGATCGCCCCCAGTTTGAGAACTACGAACCGACAATGTGCCAAGAACCAGCTAGCATTCTTACACCTTTTCTTCCCTCCTGCAGCAATTACTCCTTCTATGCCCTGGACAACCAGAATCTGCGACAGCTGTGGGACTGGTCCAAGCACAAGCTGAGCATCCTGCAGGGACGCATGTTCTTCCACTACAACTCCAAACTGTGCATGTCCGAGATCCGCAAGATGGAGGCGGTCGCCGGCACCCGGGAGAATAGGAACGACATCGCGTCCAAGACCAACGGCGACCAGGCCTCGTGTAAGTCGTGTGTCGCCAACGGCGAGCATTAATGGTCATCATTTCCTGACGTGCTTTCTTCGCAGAGACGTTTTTTTAGCATCACTTCGCTAACAAACATGATTTCTTTCAGTCCATTGTATTACTACGACGCTCCACAACATTGTGCTTGGATTAAATCAGTTTCACCAGATCGATGACTGCTCCACAACATTGTGGTTAGATGAAATCCGTTTCAGCAGATTTCACGACATGGAAATAATTGTGTGAGACTGATGGCCACTACACATCATTGTCTTTCCATAAAATCAGTTTCATCAGATGGATGACCGCTCCCCAACATTGTGTTTTGATGAAATCTAGCTTCAGCAGATGTTTCAGCACATTAAAATAATTGAGTGCATGATGAGATGACGGAGGGGCACCCCAGAACATGTTTAGATTACCTCTGCTTTAGCACATTAAAATCAATGAGGCTGGGTGTTTAAGGACGCATGGCCGTTCCACAACATTGTTTGGATGAAATCAGCCTCATCTGTATGCAGATGAATTCAAGGTTTCACAGATGTTTCACCACGTTAAAATCATTTTGTGCGTTAACCCCAACGATAACTCCACAAAGTTTTGTTTGGATTGAAAAACATGGTGAGCAGAGGGACGACCACTACTTTACATTGTGTTGTGATCAAATCGGAAGATTAATGGCTGATCCACAACATTGTTTGTATTAAATCAACAGATGTTTCAGAACATTAAAATCATTCTGTGTGAAAATGAATGGCCGCTTCACCGCATTGTTTTTAGATGAAATCACTTCCAGCATGTTGGTATGATCATCCACAGCAGACGTTTCAGAACATCCGTTTCACTCGCGAACATCTTCTGTACCTTTCTTCACCTCATGATCCAAATTTGTTTTGTCAGGCGAGAATCACGTGCTGAAGTTCACCCAGATCCGCACCATGAGCGATAAGATCATGGTCAAGTGGGAAGCCTTCTGGCCTCCAGACTTCAGAGACCTGCTGGGCTTCATGGTGCTCTATAAAGAGGCGTAAGTTCTTCTCTCACCAAAGTGCGTCCACAGTGTCGGCCAAGCATTCATTGTTTTCAGCTGCAGCGAGTAGGGGCGATGATCCAAATAAGAGCCAGTGACTTGAAACAGGAGAATCAGCTGGCTGACGCTTCACACGCAGCGTGGCATTACAGTGGAAATTCTAAAATCCACCCAATTATGTTTCAAGCTACTGGTTGACCGCCATTTATTTGATTATATTTCAAAATTGCTATTGATATTCACTTGTTGAAATTATGTCAAAAGATTACTGACTCTTTTTTTTGGCGGGGGGGGGGGGGGGGGGGGGGGGCTTGCCTTATCACAGTTTTTTTTTGTGTGTGTGTGTGAGTAACATTGCAGCTTTTTTCTTGTAACATTGCGACTCTCGGTTATGTCAAAAATGGGCTTTTGGCTCTGAAAAAGTCATTTTCCGATGTCTATTGGCACTGCTTTGTGGACTGCCATATTGCACCGAATAATGTCACTCTCTGATCTTTTCAGGCCTTTTCAGAACGTGACCGAGTTCGACGGGCAGGACGCGTGCGGCTCCAACAGCTGGGTGATCGCGGACGTGGACCCTCCGCCGCGCTCCACCGAGGGTGACAGGGACCACTTTGAGCCGGGCCACCTCATCCTGCCCCTCAAGCCCTGGACGCAGTACGCCATCATGGTAAAGACGCAGCTCTCCGCCTCCGACGAGCACCAGGTCAACGGGGCCAAGAGCGACATCATCTACGTGCGCACCAATGCCACCAGTAAGACTTATGTCTAATATTTAATTCGGTATATTAATAAGGGAGGTGTTTCGATTTTTCAAGTGGACGACGACCTCAACAACTACACAAGACACAGTGTCTATTAGAGTAGAGGAAATATGGTTGTTACACTAGAAAAAGAATGTTATCTTGCATGAAACAACTCTTACTGTAATAATTTTAACAGTCACTTTGTGTAAATTGTTTTCCTCATATTTTTTTTCTCAAAAACAAAACTTTAGTCTCCTAATATTAAGACTTTATTCCCTTAAGATTATATATTGTAGTGTTACGAATTTATTCTAAAAACATTCTTTTTTTTTCTGTGAAAAGCAAAACTTTTCCTCCTAAAATAAACTCTTAAGTTTAAAAACATTGTGACTTTATTATCGTGAAATTTACAACTTCTCGTAACATTACGACTTTATGCTTGTAAGTTTATAACTTTTTTTCTTGGAGAATTATTGACATTATTATCATAACTTTGTGCCAATTTTCAATTTATTCTTGCAAGAGTACAACTTTATTCTCAAAAGATTTGTCTGTTTTCCCGGTAAACTTATGATTGTTTTCGTAACATTGCAACTTTTTTCTCTGAAGATTACGACTTCATTCGCTTTAGATTTTTATTGTAGCGTTATGACTTTATTTTTAAAACATAATGACCTAGGGAAGACAACTCCTTTTTTCTCCTCTAAAAAAACAACTTTTCCTCCTAAAATAAACGCTTAGTTTTAAAACATTTTGACATTATTCTTGTGAAATTTACAACTTTTTTGTCATAAAAATACGACTTTATACTTTTTTTCTTGGAAAATTGAAAATTACAATATTTACGTTATCGTCACTTTGTATGTGTGTCAACTTGCATTTAATTCTTGCAAGAGTACAACTTTATTCTCAAAAGATTCAACCTTTTTTTCCGGTAAAATTACGACTATTTCCGTAACACTGCAACCTTTTTCTCTGAAGATTACTATATTTTTCTTAGAAAATCACAATTTTATTCTTGGAACATTGCAATTAACTTTTTTTTAAATTACGACTATTTTCGTGCGATTAAGGGTTCCTCTTTTTTCTCATAACAACTTTAATTAGATTATGACTTTTACTCGTGATTTTTATTCTGGTAACATTACAACATTCATGAAAATGTTTCTTCTCGTAAAAGTATTCTTGAGAATGTTTCTTCTCGTAAAAGTATGTCTTTTTTTACTCAAGCCTTTTCTCAAAGTATTACAACTGGTGAGATTATTACTTTTTGTCATCAAATTGTGTTGTTTTTCTCGTTAGAGTACAACTTTCCCCGCGTAATATGGCGCACAGCTTTTTTTTTTTTAATTCTCAGAAAATAATGACTCTTTTTCGTATGCTTTATTTATATATATATATATATATATATAGTAACATTGCGACATTTGTTTGTGAAATTATGACTTTATTTTCGTAGGATTTCAATGTTTTTTTTCCTCACGCTGACTTTTTTCTGCCGTTATTTCGACTTTATTTCTAAAACTTTAGGACGTTCTTCTTGTAAATGTACTACTTTTTCCACTTCTGCTAGCACTCCTTTGTAACCTTACATATCAGTGTAACTAGTCTGTACGTTTGCCGTTTTTTTTTTTTTAGATCTCCTCTTGGTATAAACATCAATACAGCTACCATAAAATCAAGATTGGGACCACTTATTTTTCTTTCTCATCAACGCCGGCCAACCACAATATTTGTAACGTATGGCTCGAGTGTAACTTGGTTAGCCCAGGATCATCAATTTTCACCAAGTGCTCTCCAGCGACATGTGGTGACACCTGTCGCCTCCTGAAATACTGTAAATTCTTTAATTGCGGAAAGATAGAAAAAAGAGGACAGACTTTTCTGCCAGTTTTTCTCTCTGAAACACATTGCATGTCTTATTAATACCACATGGAAACACTAGACTACAGATTTTAAAATGTGCCTGTGATAGCTTGGTAGTGGTGTCAAGGGCAGGGTGGCACTCTTACTCTGTCTGGCACCCCTCACTCCAAGGTTCTGCCATCCATGTCGTGTCAGATCGTTGAACCTCGCTGCAAGGGCAGACCTGTCGTTATGCATGAGCGGCAGCCGGTTTCAAATCAGTTTGCGGTGCGCAAATAGACTCTGTTCGCCTTCACCCTGACGTCCAAGACTTCCCTCCAACGCTGGGTCCTGACGTTGATCCGTCAGGTTTTTTTTCACACCGCCTTTGGCCAGGACCTGTCATTGAGCTTCTATTTTATTGCCTGTGTATCTCATCTGTTCACCAGATACTCTGTTATACAAGTGGAAGCTGTCTTTTATTCCTGTTCTAAAAAAACGACGTCATATATATAATTAAATATAAATACTCTCTAAACTAGTATACAATGTAATCAACCACTGTCATGTAAAAGCAGCACACACATAAAATACAATTCTTGTTCACGAGTGACAAGCATATGTCAGCTAGTTAGCGCGAGATGCCAATGCAGCACTTGGTGCTCTTCCTTCTCAAACAGTACAAAGAGATGGACTCCAATGTACCAGAGATCCAAATCAAAATCCTTTGTTCACAAAAAGGCACTTGATAGAGGCTCCTGCGGAGAGTCCTATCAAGTCAGCGAGAATTGGAGCAAAAGCCGGAAGTAGAAACTATTAAAATTAACAGCACAAACACATGGACTCAAATGCGCCACAGTCACAGATGATTCAAATGAAAGTCCTTTGTTCACTCAAAGTAGCTAGACACAGGCTGCTCGGAGAGAACTAGAAAGTCAACGAGAAAAGAGGAAGTAGAAACCTACCAAAATAAAACCAGTTGAATCACAATCAGATGGACTTCCATTTACAGTTCATTACCGGTCCTAGAAAATCCAAATCAAAACCCTTTGTACGCAGAAACCTGGTCAACACTGGTGCACTTTACAAAATCGATGGCATCATGAGGAAAGAACATTACGTGGAAATACTGAAGCACCATCTCAAGGTTGCAAATGGATCTTCCAAATGGACAATGACCTGAGGCATACTGCCAAACTGGTTACGAAGTGGCTTAAGGATAACAAAGTCCATCTTTTGGAGTGGCCATCACAAAGCCCTGGTCTCAATCCTATTGAAAATGTATAGGCAGACCTGAAAAGGCATGTGCGAGCAAGGCGGCCTACAAACTTTGCTCAGTTCTGTCAGGAGGAATGTGCCAAATAGAAAAAAAAAAAACGGCAATTCTAATTGACTCAAAACAGGAAAAGTTTAGTCTGACAATTTCGGACAGTGAAACAAAAAAAAAATGTGTGTCTGTGTGTGTGTGTCTTAGTATGTAGTGTATACAAACTTCTGGTTTCAACTGTATATGGCAGTAATACATAAGTAGTTGTACTAGTTATTAAGCTTTGTATCGTCTTTTTGTGCACAGAACCGTCGGTGCCTCTGGACCCCATCTCGTCGTCCAACTCGTCCTCCCAGATCATACTGAAGTGGAAGCCCCCCAACGACCCCAACGGGAACATCACACACTACCTGGTCTTCTGTCAGCGGCAGGCCGAGGCCAGCGAGCTCTACAAGTTTGACTACTGTCAGAAGGGTGAGACACAGTAGCAGTGTCTATGACTCTGTGTGTGCTATAATGATTGAAACCCCACATCGTCCAATGATTTTTGTGCCTGCAAAGTCGACAAATCGCCGTAACGTCAGAATTCTCGGTCACCACGAGAGATGATACTATCAGTTATCATCACGATTATAGTGAGCGTATTAATCACAGTGCGCAATGCAAACATTACAGAACATACTGGAACAAAAATACATAAATATGAGATTGAAATGACAGAAATATTAGAAGGGTTGGAAGTTAAAATTTGAAAAAGTTTTTGGCATCACGTGGGCTGCCGTCAGCCATGTTAACACCACAACACACAGTATATGTCTAACCTCTACTCTCAGAGACACTAAATACAGTGGAAACCATAATTCCAAATAGAAACAGTAGTCCTAGCCGTCTGATATTTTATCATGATTTGTTTGCAAACCATAAACTGCCACCACCAGGTTAGAATGCATTGCACCGGGTATGATAATACTAAAATATTGCCAGCATTACAGCACTAAAGGCGCAAGGTGTGATGGTCAGGGTCAGTGGCAGTCGAACCACTCAAACGCTTCACAACAAACGAACTTCAAACTAAGCGTGAACCAGGGAATAGATCCGCAGGGACGTCGTGTCTCTTATAATTTATCTCACCAGGATGGGTCAAGAACGGGGAACAATGTCAGATGTCCCCCCGAGCCCTCGGGTGCCATTATTTAGATATGTGCATGTGTGGCAGACGCTTGTCTTGCTCTCCTTTTGTGACAGCATCCTCCCCTCTCCCCCAGGGATGAAGCTTCCCTCGCGGGTACCCACTCAGGTGGACGGCGACGAGGAGCAAAAGTGGAACCAGACGGAGGAGCAGGGCCCCGGGACGCGATGCTGCGCCTGCCCCAAGACGGACAAGGAGCTCAAGAAGGAGAAGGAGGAACTGGAGTACCGCAAGACCTTTGAGAACTACCTCCACAACGAAGTCTTTGAGATGAAGTAAGACTTCCCCGCGCTAAGCTATTGAAGCACCTCACACACTGTACGTAAAAGCCGGCTTTTTTCCTGCGTCACTGTACATTATAAATGAGCCAGCAATTTTGTGCCTTTGGAGAGGGAATAAAAGAAACAATCAAATACAGCGGTACCTCGACAAGCGACCTGGCTTAAGAGTTTTTCCAGATACGAGCTGTCGCTTGACAGTTGGCAGATGGTGAACAATTCTTCAAAAAAGAGGCTTCAAGCTGTTTATTGCCACTCCCAGTTGAGAAAAGAGAATTGCCCGTTGTGTATTTAAGCAAACCACATACTGTACCTTTCTTACGGAAGTCCTTTAGCTCAATGCTAACACACAGTGCAAACCGCTATAGACGGGCTAATGAAACTGGCATCGATGTCGAGGTTTTGTAACTCTTTGATCAACGGATATTTGAACAGAAACTCAGCAACAACACATTCAGACAGACAATCTAAAAATACTCACAGGCATATTCTTTATCCTCTGTACTCCCCCCGCCCCAAAAAAAGTTACATTTTGGGAGGGGGTTTATGTTTTCTAGTGAAACAGTCTTGTGAAAAAAGTCATGTATTTTTTAGAAAAAGTTTGTTTTTCCCGGATTAAAAAACAAACAACTTTTTACAAGAAAAGTAATATATATTTTTTAAAATGTCCGTGAAAGTAATGTTTTTATCAAAAAAGTTGTATCATATCTAGAAAAAGGAGGAAATTTTTTCATTTTCTCAGTCTTCTGCTTTCCAGAGAATAGTCTTATATTTTCAAGGGAAAAGTATTTATTCCAGAAGAAAGAAGAAGTAATAAAACGTATATTTTTGAAGGCCCAAGTATTTTTCTAGAAAAATCTGATATTTATCAGGAAAATAATCTATTTTCGAGGAACAAAAGTGATATTTTTACAGATGAAAGGGTACGCATTTTCTACAAAATGTGTCATGGAAAAAAGTCGCACTTACGACAAAGTAAAACAATATTTTTTTTCTTACGCAGACGCGCAAGACAACGGCGCTCCGTGATGGGCGTGGCCAACCAAACGCGCGTAATCCCCACCGCCACCTCCGGCAGGCCGTTTACCACCGCCGTCCCCGAGGATGAGGAGGCGTTCGAGAGCACCAAGACGGTGGTGACCGTGCTGGCCAAGGAGTCTACGGTCATCTCCAACCTGCGTCACTTCACCAGCTACCAGATCGAAATCCATGCCTGCAACCACCCCACTGACTCGGCCCGCTGCAGCATGGCGGCCTACGTCAGTGCCCGCACCATGCCTGAAGGTAGGGCAAAAGTACCCACTCTCTGTACTTAAGTACAAATATAAATACTTGTGTAAGATAAAAAGTACTAGAGAAGTATCACAGCTACATCTGCTATGATGCATCATCTCTGGGCCAGCATTTATCTGCTCAATATGACCCTGATGTGAAAACAGAAGTTCAGAATATTCTCCCATCCCTTGATAGAAGTAAAAAGAAAAAAAGAAATAAAGTAACATATGCTACTGGAGCTGTAGCTGTCTCTACAGCATAATTGTGCTGCTCCTTCTACTGTGTTTCTCAGTCAATGAATACTGTTCCTCCGCAGACAAAGCCGACGACATCA
Source organism: Phycodurus eques (assembly GCF_024500275.1). NCBI lineage: Eukaryota > Metazoa > Chordata > Actinopteri > Syngnathiformes > Syngnathidae > Phycodurus > Phycodurus eques. The sequence goes on from NC_084537.1 coordinate 19,493,600, forward strand.
CGGGCCCCATCACGTACGAGGTGTCCGACATGACTGCGCACATCACCTGGCAGGAGCCCGCCGCCGCAAACGGCATGATCATCCTGTACGAAGTGAACTACAAGCGCATCGGGGACAGCGAGGTGAGTGGACTGAGTCGGTTGCAAACCGCAGTGACAACCAGCGGCACGTCAACAGGGTCTGCGTCTGCTTCTGTCGGCATCATTCTTACTTGAACTACAAATATTACGCTGTGAAAATTTCACCTCATCCATCGTAGTGAGCAAGGTGACAATGGTTATCAGTATTGCCACGGTATTGCTCAATGAGGGATTTGTAGAATGAGAGCCAAAGCAATAATGGTCCAAGTGTTACAAAACTATTTCTGAAAATACTAAAATATTTGGCCTAAAAAGACACAAATATTAAGACAAAATACTAGGAAAAAAGTACCAAAATGTTATATGTATAACATTATATATAACTATAAATACACAAATATTTGCAAATAAATATTTAGACAATAATTTCAGACATTTTTTAAAATACATAAATATTAGAGAAAAATACAAAAATAGTACACCAAAAAAATTAGTCGGGGGGGGGGGAATCCAAAATATATAAACCTAGTTCAAAACAGCACAAAAATGTTTGGAGGGAAAAATATGTTAACAATAGAAAAAATACAGATATATTACTCGAAAATAAGTAAACACTTGGCCACCATCTCTTCTACTGGATCTGCCGAGATATTGGCACGCTGCGACAAATTGAAAGTTTTTCAATTTGCCCACCTCATTCACCGCAGCAGCACATAGACAATGAATGGGTTGGTTGACGCCGCGCTGTGCTAAGTGCAGAGTGAAAGCGCCTCAATAATTCAGCCATTCATTTGTGACACGTCAATGACATGATGTCATCTTTAATTGTCGTCGCCATGAGATAACATCATCGAGGTTGCAAATAAAGAAATGAGATTTAGCCAATGAGTCGAATGAGCTCTTGATGTTGTGGCACAGGAGCTGCACCACTGCGTGTCCAGGAACATGTACAAAACCACGCGCGGCTGCAAGCTGCGGGTGATGCACTCCGGGAACTACACGGTGAGGATCCGAGCCACCTCCCTGGCCGGGAACGGCTCGTGGACCGAGCCCACGTACTTTTACGTGCAGGACGCCAGTAAGTCTTCGCTTGCAGTGGCATATTGAGATCACGGGAACGTGTTACGCGTCTCACGTCCGATGTTTTTTACAAGGAGATCCTCTCAACATCGCAAAGATTGTAATCGGACCGGTCATCTGCGTGCTGGTGCTGTTTGCAGCCTTGGCGGGATTCGCAATGTTCAAGAAAAAGTAGGCCTCTGCCTGCTCTCATCTTGAATTGCCGCGCTCATGCGATTAAGTGACGGGATTGTTTGTTTTCTTTCCAGCCAAACTCAAGGGCCCAGCGGTCCCATCTACGCCTCGTCCAACCCTGAGTATCTCAGCGCTAATGACAGTAAGCATACGGTACACAGATGCTCACCACACCATCTTATAAGGGGTTTCTCCAACTTTAGAAAAAAAGACCACTTTATTGGCCCGCCGCACTAATACAACAGCATACAGTGAACCTTTGTCTATTTTATATATTATTTTATTTTGTTAAAATTGTATTTGTATATTTTTATATTTTTTATACTTGTTGTTTGCAGCCTTGTTTGTTGACAAATATTACTGCAAAATTATTTTGTTTTTAAGACTATGTTGCAACAACGTCCATATTCAACAGTTAGCATCCCAGTAGATTGTCATGCGTTAGCTCCACAGTGTTGTGCCCGTCCACATTTACTGACTGAAATTTCATTAACACGCAGTGTACGAGGAGGACGAGTGGGAGGTGGCCCGCGACAAGATCAAAATCCTGCGGGAGCTGGGCCAGGGCTCGTTCGGCATGGTGTACGAGGGCATCGCCAAGGACATCATCAAAGGCGAGGGCGAGACACGTGTGGCGGTCAAGACGGTCAACGAGTCAGCCAGCCTGCGCGAGAGGATCGAGTTTCTCAACGAAGCCTCAGTCATGAAGGCCTTCAGCTGCCACCATGTGGTAAGCGCACCACCAGCAAAAACTACAGTACAGTACAATGTACTGTGAGTAAAGTGAACAATTCTAACATGGAACAGTATAATCAGTAGCATCACCATATATATCAATGGGATTTGCCAGTGGGAGTGGTACAAGTTAAAATGTTAGGTACAATTGCAAAATCTAGCAATAACACACAAAATATATAAAACGATATATATATATATTTTTTTTTAATAAATTTTAAAAAAAAAAACATTAATATTGTAAAAAAAAATACGCAAATATTATATTATGGGGCAGTTGTGGTGAGAGCGGTCCATCCACTGACCGAAGGGTTGGTAGTTCAAATCCCAGCTGTGACTGTCTATTGTTGAAGTGTCCTTGAGCAAGACATTGAACCCTAAATTGGCAGCAAAATAAATAGATGCATATTAAATGAAAAATAGCCACATAGAACAAAATCTAAAAACATTGGACAAAAAATACTAAAATATTACGAAATGAAACTATTAGAAGAGATACAAAACATTAGATTAAAGAATACAAAACAATATTAGGCCCCCCCAAAAAAAACAAATATGCATTAGAAAATAGACAAATATTAGATGAAAAATACACAAATATTTGGTAGAAATGTATTTTTTTAATTTTACAAAAATATTAAACAAAAAAAACATATTAAACAAAGATAATTAAAAAAAACTATGGAAAAGACTGCCCAACTATCTTACAGAACAAATACAGAAGCAATAGATGAAAAATACAGAAATTGAAAAAAAATACAGAAATATTAGGGGGGGGAAATATTTCTAATAATACAAAAATGTTCTTAAAAAAACGGAATATTACACAAAGATGAAAAAAATCGACTAATATTAAAATATATGGAACAAATACACAATTATTAGATGAAAAGGACAAATTAAAAAAAGTTAAAATATTAAGGAACAAATACAAAGCTATTTAGAAAAACTGCAAACAGACAAAAGCATAAGAAAATGATCCAAAAGATAACACAAAAATACAAAAATATTAGATGAAAGATACACTAATAGAAGAAATTGTAAAATATTGGGGTGATCAAATACAAGCATAATAATTGATACAAAACATTGAAGAGCCAAAAACACCTAATATGGTTAGAAGAACAATTGCAATTTGAAATGTTAATACGGTGTGAAATGTCATTGTAAACAGTTTCATTTTTGTTTTGTTGCTGCTCATTATATGTCTAATTCTTTTTGTTAGGTGCGTCTGCTTGGCGTGGTGTCCAAAGGCCAGCCCACCCTGGTGGTGATGGAGCTGATGACACACGGGGACCTGAAGAGCTACCTGCGCTCCCTACGCCCTGACGCCGAGGTAACTCTCGTATGTTCGCCCGATGCTACTGTATGTCGCTACTTAAGCGGTGACTAAACAAACGGCGTCGTTGTCAGAACAACCCGGGCCGTCCGCCTCCCACGTTGAAGGAGATGATCCAGATGGCGGCCGAGATCGCCGACGGCATGGCGTACCTTAACGCCAAGAAGTTTGTGCACCGCGACCTCGCTGCCAGGAATTGCATGGTGGCTCAAGACTTCACTGTCAAAATAGGAGGTGCGTCTTACACCTACATGGAAATTTGCAAATCTTTCCAAATATTTTTATTTTGAGCTAATATTCTTTTAATATTTAATTTACATTTTATAATTTAATATTTTGTATTATTTTTTTAATATTTGTACTTTTGAATTTATTTTTTTGTTTTTTTGATATACAAGTATCTTATTTTATAATAATTCTCAATAATATTTCCATCTAATATTTTTTAATTGTAATATTTTCTGATTATTTCCTAGTTGTGTTTTGTCATCTGTCTATTTGATCTGTATATTATTTTCCATTTTCTTTATTTTAGCTAATATTCTTCATTGTTTTCATCTGTTTTGTATTTTCTTATATTTTCGTAATATTTTTGGCAAACATTGTTTTATTTTATCATGTTTTTCTTTATTTGTATTCTAATATTTAAAGTTTTTGATATTTTTGACCTAATATTTTTGTAGTTTTTTCCCGTTTTGTTTAATATTTGTTGTAGTTTTTTTTATTTTTTATTTTCCATCTACTTTTTTCCATTTTTCTTTTTTATTAAATGTGTTTAGTTAACCATTCAATGTGTCTTTTTCTGTTTATTTTTTTGCAGTTTTGTTTTTGATATTGTTTGTATTTTTCAGATTAATATTTTTTATTGTTTTTTTTATTTTATTTTCTATTTTCTGTTTTCCATCCAATATTTTGGAATGTTCCATTAGTTAAATCTACTATTTGTGTAATTTTTACATTATTTTAAAAAACTTTATGTATAATATTTGTATTTCTTGTTCCAGTCATTTTAATTATATTCTGTCTTTATTTTCTTTTGGGGGGGGTCATATTTTTAAAGTTTTTTCTATTTGTGTATTTTTGATCAAATATTTGTGTATTTTTTCTGCATGATATTTAAGCATTTTTTCAAATGTTTTTCCAGAATATTTTGATATTTGTGGGTTTCTAATATTTGTGTATTCTTTATGTATATTTAAGAAAATATTTGTGATGTTATTGCTTTGTCTCTCTCTTAATAAAACCTTTTTTTTCTGTTCAGATTTCGGCATGACCCGAGACATTTACGAGACAGACTACTATCGTAAAGGAGGGAAGGGCCTGTTGCCCGTCAGGTGGATGGCGCCAGAGTCTCTGAAAGACGGAGTGTTCACTGCACATTCCGACTGCTGGTGGGTGACGCGTGGATTTTGAATGTCAGGCGAGGAAGGCTTTTTTTACAACATGGTGTCCGCCGGCCTGCTTCTTATGCGCACAGGTCGTTCGGGGTGGTGTTGTGGGAGATCAGCACGCTCGCCGAGCAGCCCTACCAAGGCCTCTCCAACGAGCAGGTGCTCAAGTTTGTCATGGACGGAGGATACCTGGACCGGCCGGACAACTGCACAGAGAGACTGTGAGTACATAACGTGAACAATGTTACTTACTTAACCTGACATAATTGTACTTACTTCCAGTTTGGCTTTCCTAACGGGAAAAGGGAGGCATTTATTTTTCTCAAGTGAATGAAGCACTCTGGAACTGAATTGGGACACAGTGTCTATGAACTAAAGTAGTGACAGTTTGGTACCATTTGTTTTTCCTGATGATGATAAAGGATCTGTCTATTTGGAATTGGAATAAGGGATCTCTTAATTGAGAGAGTTATTTTTTTCTGGTGATGTGAAAGGGAGGTATTTAATTTCAGGAGGTTATTATTTTTGGCGGCAGAGCAATTAAAACTGAGAGGATCATAAAGCAATAACCCGATGCATCTAGCATGTACACAATCAACAATCCATGTTACATAAACAACTGTATTCAATAGTTACATTAACACAAACAAACCACCTTCACGAGACTCATCAGTCGTACTGTATTAGCTAGTATACCAGCCCAAATAACATGCTAGCTCAAACTGACGTAACGTGACATCACAGGTGCTTAGAAATATGCGCAATAATGCTTAACACAAATGGCATGAGTCATTAAACTCACCTTTTAGGATTTACACACAATAATAAATGTAAGGCAATACAGGCTAATTATAGCAGCAAATTAGATTTCACTGGTTAATATTAGCTCTATTGGGACACGAGCAAAAACATGCATTCAGTTTTACATCAACAAAACAGGACATCGCAAACATTCAATGACTTAAACCTAACAGCAGCACTGAGATTCCACTAGATGGCGCCACAGTAATATTTTTTATTGCTTAGGCCAGAACCCAAAAACAGAATAGTTTGGATTTTCAGAGAGTAATGGAGAATAGGTCCTCTCCCCCGCCCCCCCTCCAAATAAAAAAAAATAAATGTGAATTTGTGAATACAAAACCGCATGTATGCGGGAATACACTGTAATCCATTCTATGGTAACATTATTTTCTTACCTGATTCCAGACACGAACTGATGCAGATGTGCTGGCAGTACAACCCCAAGATGCGCCCGTCCTTCCAGGACATCATCGAGATGCTGCGGGACGACCTCCACCCGTCCTACCGCCAGCGCTCCTTCTTCTACAGCGACGACAACAAGCCGCCCGAGAGCGCCGACGACCTGGACCTGGACGTGGACAACATGGAGAGCATCCCCCTGGACCCCTCGTCCTACTCGCAGCGGGACCTCCGCTGCTGCCCCGAACTGGACGGAGGCGGGGGAAGTTACGAGGAGCACCACATCCCCTTCGTGCACATGAACGGCGGCAAGAGCAACGGACGCATACTGGCTCTACCGCGACACAGCCCCTCCTAACCGGACACCCCCACAGAATCTGTTCTTTTTTTATACAGAAACACACATAAATCACACTCTCCAGAGAACCCTCAATGCATATCTCAGGATTTTTACTTTTTGTCACACACACTACAGCGCTTTCTGTACGTAGCGCCTCCTGCGTCTTACCCCTGTACATAGATATAAATAGAGAGAGAAATATGAATATTGCCAAATTTGTGGATAAAGAATTCAACTGTGAAACAAGGCTGCTAACAAACAAAAAAAAACTCATTTTGATGAAAGCAAGGGGTGGGAAACTACATATATGGAACCCTGTCAAGGCATCTGACGACATCGAGCCCCCCATCACCAAAAAATGGAACCACCACGAAAAAGGTTGAAAAGGGGTTTTCCCCCCCTGCAACGAAAAGGCTTGATTCTCTGGTTATTGTGTGGGGGGGAAGAAGAAAAATACATATATGGACCCCTCGCCAAGGCATCAGAGGAAGCGGAGCCCCGCAAAAACCGACAACCACAAAAGATGTTACGCACTGCCGTGTTAAAAGGCTTCGTTCTCTGCTTGTTATGAAAATAACCGAGAAGGAAACTACAGTGGCGCCTTGACATACGAGTGACACCACTTGGGAGTTTTTCGAGATACAATGCAATTTTTTATTTTTTATTTTTGCTTTGACTATATGAACTATAAGTGCTGTATGGTGGTGGCAGTGAACTCGACTCGCTTCACAACAAGCAGCAGTCGGGCAGGTAGTGTAACAATTCTTCAAAAAAAAGTCTTCAAACTAAACATGAAACAAAGACAGTTACATTATTTGAAACAACCACATGGATTTGCCTGAGTAAAGTCTGTTTAGCTTTATGCTAACAAACTATGCAGCACGCTATAGACAGGCCAACGATAAGCTTCGGTGTTACAGTGCTATAACACTATAAGCAACAGATATTTTAAAACAAAGGTGCGTCAAGACGTGAACAGATAATTTAACAATACTTGCAGGCATATATTCTTTATCCTCGTCAAAGAACGACTAATATTTCTCTGGCTTACTGTGAAACTTGACCGGCTCCATATAGCCGTATGACGTATGTCTGTATTTTACTGCCCCCGGGTGGCCATCGAATGCATACCAGAAGGAGCAGCACAATGTCCAATGAACTAAAGCAAAAACTGTTCAAATTCTTTACATTCTGATTAATGATGTAATTACTGTGTTTTTATAAAGTACAATATCATAGAGTGCTGTTTTTTTTTTTTTTTTTTTTTTTTTTTTTTTTAAAGTAGCAGTTTTTTTGGGGGGAGAGGATGGAATGAATGAATTGCCATTTCCCTTTCAGTGCAGAAAGATGGTTTAGGATTGTTTTGAGTTACAAGTATGGTCACGGAACGGATTAAAATCGTATCTCAAGGCACCACTGTACATATACAGGGGCATCAGAGGAACCGGAGCCCCCAACCAAAAAAAAAAAAAAAAAGAAATAATATAAGCCACCACCATGAAGAGGTTGAAAAAGGGTTCCCCACTCGCACGTCCAAAGGCTTCATTCTCTGGTTGTTGTGTAAAAAGGAAAAGAAGAAGAAAAAAAAAAGTGACGTTCTACAAACTCTTGAACAAACTCTGGTTAAAGGAGCTGGTAAATGGTGACGTTATTTTTTTCTTTTTTCTTCTCCATTTTTTTTTTTTTTAAACCTCGTGACACTGCAGTATTTAAACCAAAATGGCACACAGAATACAACACACAAGATCATCATTTTCATCGTCGTCAGATTTTATTTATTGGTTGCTGTTCCACATTTACAGCTGAAGGATATTTAAAAAATTGACCACCTCACGTTGACGAATAGCTGCTTTTTCTTTTTAAGTGGCTGTTCAAAAACAGACACCATATATAGTTTTTTTTTTTAAATATACCGTGTAAATATACGGCATATCCATCAAATGATTGTTTTTTGTACATAGCTCAAGTTGTCCCTTACAGAACTAACTGTTTTTACGTCGCTCTATTATATTCAATTGTTGTTGTTTTTTTTTTTGTTGTTTTTTTTTTTTATCTAAACTTGTGAACTCATGATCAACCAACAGCACTTGGTCTTTTTCTTTTTTCTTTTTGCTTGGCAGAAGAAGGTGTGTTTTGTTTTTGTTTTTTTGCATCATCGTCGTCCATAACGAGATCAAATAAAAATGTAAATATTGCAGCAAGGTGCATATTGCAGGAGAGCCTTCTCTTGAGCTTGCTGTTTCTTTGTTTGTTTGTTTGTTTTCTTTCCACACAACCCAATTAAATTGGGTACACTTGCAAAGACGAACCAGAGCCAAAGCATTAATGCTCTACATATTTGAAAAAATTCTAAAAATACTGGAAAATGTATACTAATATTAGGGGGGGGAAACCTAAACAAAAAATGCACAAATACAAGATTAGAATAATTTGAATACATAAATAAACAGAAAATGCATGAATGTTGGGAAGAATTACAACAATATGGGACAAAAATACACATAGACTAAAATACAAAAATGTGAAAAATACACCAATATAAGACTTCAGAGTTATGGAACAAAATAGAAACAAAAATACAAAAATGTTATGTGATAAATACACACGTTATGAAAAGAATATATAAATAGGAAAAATAAATTATAAAAAAAAATAGTAACAGAAGGAAATATACCAAACAGTTAGAAAATAAATGGCATTTCATAAAATATGCAAATTAGATGAGAACATGCAAAACCATTAAACAAAAATGAGAAAAATGCATCAATATAACAATAAAATAGACAACGGGGAAAAATGTAAAAAAAAAAAAAAAATATATGATGAATACAGAAATAGGAGAAAATCTATATTACAAAAACATTTGACGAAAAGTATTTTTTTTAATAGAAATAAATGCTCAGACAAATACTAAAGTATTACAAAATAGACAAAAATATGAGAAAATATACAAACGATAAAAATGCTAAATTATTAGACAAAAATATGTGAAAAATGCACCAATTTAAGAAAAGTATTAGGAATTGGTGGAAAAAATACGAAAAATATTACCTGACGAACAGGATTAGTTTGTGGAACAATATCATCATCATTTACTGGAAAAATGTAGAAACGGTGTCAATGTAATTCATGGCTCATTCGCACATAGTAACAAACTACTGTCATTGTTTTCATTACAATCAACATAGAATGAGAATATATAAAACGGCACATTAATATTTGATATGATAGGAAAACAACAAAAAAATGCTAAAATATCAGGAAATTAATACAGAAATATTGGGAACATTTTGAAAATGTATAATTTAGAAAATAATGTGAATAATTATTAGACGAAGTAATTGAAGAAATAAAAAATATGTATTGGATATATATATATATATATATATTTATTTTTTATAATGTATTTTTTAATCAAATATGCATTCCCATTCGAAAATTCCAACAACGAGAATGCTGTTTGTGTTGAACCGAAGGAGGGCCGCTGCACAGGGGGCTGTTCCGTCTTCCTGACTGGTCCGTCCTCCCTTCACTGCCTCAGGAGGCTGTTGCTCGTTGTCAACCGCCCTCCCTCCCCAAGGAGGAGTGCACTTGTTCCTCGGGAGTCATCATCACCGGCGCTCGCCGCTACTGTCATCGGCAAAGGTGATTAAGTGCGACCATTTTAAACCTCTCGTCTGCCTGGAAAGTAACACTTTAAAACCTCCTCACAGGTAAGACATTCAACCATTGCGACGTTTGACGTGCGGGCGACATTTTGTCTGTGTATGTGTTGGTGTTTTTTGGGGGGGGTGGACAGTTGTTAAAAAGACGAAGCGAAACTGGCTAGCTTGACCTGTTTGCAAACTTCAAATGGGTTTATAAATGGGATATATATAGTCTCCTTCTGTTTTGTTTGTGAAATATACTTTAAAGTTTAAAGAGTTTATATTGGTGTCGGTTGACGTGAATGGCTAACAAGTCTACACACAGTAGCAAACAGGTAGCCGAGTCACCTGCCGACCTTACATTCGCCACCTGTTTGTCTTCTCGCCCGAAACTGTCGATTTAAAACAACACCCTGCCCGGTTAGTTTACTTCTTATTCTTGTATTTGTTTATTTACAGCTTTTGTAGTCGACATTGTGGTGACCGAAGGCAAGTTTTGTTTGTTTGTTTTAATGTTTGGGTCTCGTCCCAGTTTCATCTGTCATGTTGCGCGCGGATTGATACTCAGAAGTGAGATTGAAAAAATGTAGTGCGTTTGTCCATGGATTCAAATGGCCTGAAAACAAACAAACAAACAAAAAAAAAAAACACCCAAAAATGTCGGGGAAAAAGACAGAAATATTAAGGTGAATACAAAAATCTTACAACACATTTCTTAATAATCGGGAAAAGTAAAACATTATTTAAAATGAGTACACAAAAAATATGTGAAAGTGCAAAAATGTCAGAAAAAATACGATTTTTGTACAAATACAAAACAATACAAATTGACCAAAAAAAAATGCACATATTTGGAATACATATATGAATATAAGCTAAACATCCCAAAATGTTTCATGCAAAAATATTTTATAATAAAAATAATAAAATAAAATAGTTTATATATTAGAAAATAATATAACTTAGATGAACTTAGACAAAACACACATTTTAAAAAATAGCTCAGAAATACATAACTATAAGGATGAACTGCAACTAGATAAAATATGTATGTACCCATATTTGGAAACAGTAGCAAAGTATTTTTATTAAATGCCAAAAAAAGTATAAAATAGTGTCTGAAATTATTCAAAAATAAAGGAGAAAAGTTGTACAAAAAAGTAGCAATTGACTTTAAAGTCCTAAATTAGATGATAAACAAACAGGTCGCACCACCACATTAAAAATACTCTGCTCTTCAAGTACCACCATCATGACCGACATTAAAATACAGTAGAGTAGTAAACTTCAGTGTTTATGGGGGGAAGAACATTATCGTAGTTTGAACATTTCATTGCACTAGTCCAACGTAGTTTCTATAGTTGTGCCGATGTAAAAAAAAAAAAAAAAGAATAGATAAAAGTGTCAAAATACTGAGGATATGAAATGGTGGGACTGGTCTAGACATGTCTGGATATGGCTGAAGTTTCTGATTCTCATGCACACTGGCTGGCTACTATGTTAGCTACAAGAGTTGTCTCTATGAAAAACGTTGCCAAATAATATTGTGTTCAACTTTGATTGACATCGTCAAAGACTACTATTATTAAGTGTCGTAGTAATGATGTGGTTGTAGTTAAATTGGTGTGCAAGTAACTGCCCCGCATAGTACTGAGTAGGGATGAAACTGACGTTTGTTGGTTAGTTAGTTAGTATTGCCGATGTTTGAAATTGTCGTTATGGTTAATAGTGTATTTGGCGTGTCTGCGAGTAGTAGTTGTCTTTCGGCTTCTCCCATCATGTGTGTGCCACAACAGCAAACAAACGGACAAAAAAGATGATGGGAACCAGAGAAGGAGAAGATATAAGAGGAGTAAGAGATGAAGAGGAAGAAGATGCACAAATTGTTCAGTGTATATTTGTTTAGTATGTTTGTCATTGTTTTATCTTTTTTTCCCATCTTCTTTGTTTTATTTTGTAATATTTTCTATTTCTTTTATCATTTATTTTTTATCTGTGTTTTTGTCTAATGCAATATAGAATAATACTGGTATTTTCTAAAAATGAAGTCAAACATTTTAATTATTTCGTTTTAATCTAATATTGATGTTTTTATGAAATCGTTTTGTAACGTTTAATATAATAGTCATGTATTTTTTCATATTTGAATTGTGTTTTCTAGTATTTGTGTAAAAAAATGAGACAAGATAAAACATTTGAAAACTTTTACATATTTAATATGACCAATAAACTATACAACTCAATTTTTTTTTTTTTATATAAACTGGTGTAATGTGCTTGTACAAGTGTTCACACCCTCTTTGAACTGAGGATGTGACTGTTCAAAATTATCCATTCACATTCAAACTCATTAAATGGGAGTCAGCTCACACACGGCACCATTTAGTGCCTCTGATTAACCCCAAATAAAGTCGAGCTGTTCTAGTAGGCTTTTCCCTGACATTTTTGTAGTCACATCCCATGGTCCGCAGAGCACTTTCATAGTATTCGAGCGATCTAATTGTTTAAAGGTATCAGTCACGAGAAGCGTACAAAAGATTTTCCAAGGGATTAAAGAACAGTGAAGAAAAAATATGGCACAACGGTGTCATTACCCAGAACTGGACATCCGTCTGAACTTGGTTTAAAAATAAAAAAAGAAGCAGACCACAAACTAGTCAGGGAGGCTGACAGTAACAGTGAGCACTGCAGAAATTTCTTGCAATTACAGGTTCTTTATTTATGTATTTATTCATTCAACCTGGGCAGCCGCCTGGTTAGCACATCGTCCTCACAGTTCAGAGGTCATGGTTTCAATTCCGAGCTCCGAACTTCTTGATAGAAGTTTGCATGTTCTCCCCATGCCTGTGTGGGTACCGTAGGTGTGAGGGCGAATAGTTGTTTGTCGATATGTTTATACCCCCCCCCCCCCCGCCCCCTCTCGCCCAAAGTCAGCTGGAAAAGGGCTCCATATGAATTATAGCACAGAAACCTGGCATTTGAACCGGGGTGTATAGACTTCTTATATCCACTTTATCTTGGTTAGTGAGCTAATGGAATCATGCATTTATGTCACCGAATTTAAAACCTCTGCCAGTTTCTACTAGTGAACAAACAGTGTGAACGGACACATTTAAGGTGACAAGTGGAACCCGAGAAACAGCTTTTTGTCCCGAGTTTTGCGTACAGTGCAGTGTTTGCCATGTGCGCTCTGCAGCGGGCCACCTGGCAGACTCGCTGTTCTAGTTCTGTGTGTTGTGTTGTTTTTGTGGGGGAATGACCTGTATTTCACGCCGCTTTTGAGGTGTGGCCGACTGGCCGCCCCCTCACGTCAACAGTGTTAAAGGGGGAGACCTCAACGCCACAAATGTGATACAGGGTCAAAAGCTCTCATGTACTTCACTGAGGAACTTTAAGCATCTTAAGAAGCTTTTTCTTATAATATTGCGACTTTATTTTAACCAAAATATATACAACATCGCCTTTATTATCATAAAATCTGTTCTATTTTTAGTAATATTTCATTTATTTCTGTGATGTATTTTCTTTGGGGGCTGGCTTCACTGTTTTTTAATTCTATTTAATGTATACAGTTTTGTATTTTTTGATTCACTCATTTCTTTGAGAACGGGCGTCACTGTTGAGTTGATGTTTTTAAGAGATTTATTTCCTGCAGGATGGCTTCACTATTTTTAATTTCAATTATCTGTATGCATTCATTTCATTCTTAGGGTGACTTTACTGTTTTTACTAAATTGTGTTTTTAAAATTAATTTGTTAGGGGATGAGTTCACCATTTTTAATTCCATTTGTTTTCTTTTATTTATTTAATTTAAGGCAGCATAACTACTATATTTAGTCTTTTTTTATTAATTTGTTTGAGGATGGCTTCACTATTTTTTATACATTTCATTTATTCATGTATTTTATTTAAAGAGACCTTTTACCATTTTTAATCAAGTTTTTGTATTATTCAAGGATGGCTGCACCTTTTTTAAATTTGTTTTCTTGTGTTATTTTGGATATAACGTGAGCTTTACTGTTATTTTTTATTTATATTTTGTAATGTAATTTAATATCAATGAAGAATTGCTTCACTATTTTTTGTTTTATTTACTTATTTATTTTTATTTTGTAATTTGTTTATGTATTTCATTTGAAGGTGGCTTCACTATTTCATTTTTTAAAAAATCTTTAATTAATTTGGTTCATTTTATCTGGGAACAGTTTCATTGTTTTTAATGAGCAAATTAATCTTAGCGCTTTTAACTGTTTGTGTTTCTTCAGAGGCATATTTTCCCCCCAAAATTGAAAAAGTCATAAAGTCACAGAAAGCATAAATCAAAATGTGTGTTTGCGTTTGAGGTGTGTCTGCCTTTGAACTACTGTTGATTTTTCTGGGCTCCGAATAGCCTGATACTACCTCAAGGGCTTGTAGCTTCTTGCTATTAAGATCAGCATGATGATCAACCACGCTGAAAGTGGAACATCTTCGAGTTGGCGGCCACGACATGTGGCGTTGTAGGTGACTTTGATGTCACTTCAAATGGCTGCCATGCGCTCATTATGAAGACATTAAGATGTGCACGCGCCGCGCCCTCGTCAGGTATGAGCAGATAAAAGACGACTGCGGAACCGCTGTCACATCTGCGCCCTCGCGGCGTTTTCCACAGTGCACTTCCAGTGTTTGCTGGAAAGCTGGTCGGACCTGAGCTCTTAGCAGGTCGCTGATTTTGCGTTACGCCGCGTTGTTTGGATTCGAGCGCTCTGCTCTTGTCTCCCTTTTGCAGGGAGCTGCCGTGTCAACACATTGACGCGACTCTAAATTATTCAACCCCTGCTCTCTGTTATCTCTCTGGGTTCAAGCGACCGCTTGAGGCAGATGGCCGACCGACACTGAGATAACTTTTGTTCGCATCTGAGCCAATTTTAAACCGCATTGCTAACCAACACTGAAGAAATGACACTGCTAGATTGTCGTCAGTGTACGGCTTGTATCGCAGTGTAAATTTACTGTCCCCTGAAAACAACTCCGTGATTAACCATTAAGGCTTAAACTGCTGGCCTGGCAAAAAAATTGAGTACACCGCTGCGCAAAATTCACTCAATAGTGTCACCTGGAAAGCTAAAAAAAAAATTTGCCCCAACATGAGTTTCATCAATAGATGCAAAATGGTGTGCACGTTAATCATAACTGGAGGCATGAAAAAGGCTTAAGGACCCATACACGAAATTGAACATAAAAACGGCAATTGTGTTTTGAAGCAGCCATTTTGGGTGAATTCCAGGGCCTGTACTTTGATGAACTCTTCACTAGTCCCCCAAATGAACCCAAATTAGTATCAGGTATACCAAAATTGTGAAGACTTCCATCTCTTTAGCCTAATAGCATAATTGCCAAGTCATTTGTAAATGTTTTCTGAAAACAAAACAGGAAAACACAACAAATTAATCTGTAAGAAGAGGGTAGTTTCCTTGATTCAATTTTTGCGGATTACCATGACAAATTACAAATGAACACACATTTTGAGCAAGCACGTTGTTAGTTTTTTGATATTGTCACAGTAAATTAAAAACGACTGGCAATTATGAAACTAGGCTAACAAATTGTAGGCAGATAATGGTCTCAAACTTCAATGAAGGGGCGTGAGGGTCTGTTTCTAAATTCTTGCATCTTGAAATGTTTGAATTATTTTCATTGATAAGACCCAACATGCTGTATTTCCTCCAGTAACTGCTGTTGTTTTTATGGACACCTCAATTCACTTAAAACAAATGAAGCCCTTCCTCAAATAGACGCCTCCCTTTTCCCATCAGAAAAGAAAACAAAAAACAATGTACTACTCTCACTTCTTCGACGGATGATAAAGTGTTGACCTGAGCCCAATTTGAACTGCATAAACAGTCTCTCAGATTAATTAAAGTGTGGAGGTTTGACGCATGTCGTAGATATCATCATCACGTTATGTGGAGACGAATGGTGTTCCATTTGACTCTCAACATTTGGTTGCTCCACAGTGTTATGTGCGTCCACGTTGATCTACAGTGTCTGCCTCGCTTCTTGCCATTTTGCTGCATTTCGCCATTTGATTTGGTTTTAGTAGACTCCAGTTTCACTTACCATAAATTGTAAGATACCGAAGTTGAGTAAATAAGCACCATTTGCGGTATTTGAAGTTGTTTTCTTTTTCATTTTTTTCTTGCTCAGTGTTCCCAATGGCATCCCTGGCTTCTTCTGGGTTCCAGGCATGACAGTCACCCCCACCAAAGACAAAGCTCAGCCCGGTTCATCCTCGTACAAGGACACTACAACAAGCTTCAGGTGTGCCGGTAGCCGTGACTGATCAACTGGTTTCTCCTCATACTTTACACACATTTCACATCCCACACAAACTGCTGACGAAACAAACGCAAGTTAATTGTGGGAAGTCTTAAGCCAGGTTATGTGTGAACTTTGAGCAGCTTTTTAAAATTTGTTGGGCGATCCCCTTTTAGCAATGTTAGCAGTTTAACATTTCCCATCTCCCCACAAATAGATCCGGTCCAGCACGGATGGATGAGGTGGAAGGCTTGTGGGGGAGGCTCGTCATTGAGGATGCCGTTTCCCTGGCTGAGCCCATCAACCTGGATGGTTAGCTCCTTTTTGGCACTGGGATGACAAAGTGTCTTTTTTGGGGGGGGGGGGGGGACTCTTTGTTGGATTTGGAAAGCATGACTGTTTTTAATTTAATAATAATATTCCATGTTATTTCGGGTGCCTTTCACTCAAGGTCATGTTACAGGTTTAAAAGAAGATAAAATAAAATTAAGAAATACAAGTTGAGCAAAAAAATAAAAAAATACAGCAAAATAGTCCAATACATAATGAGCACTAAAATGTAGCAGAGTAGTCTAAAACAGTGTTTCCCAACCTTCTTTGCACCGCGGACCGGTTAGGAGTCGGCATTTTTCTGATTGACCGGCTGTTCCTGGTGCGTCCACTGCGGGCGCGATGCAGGAATGGGGGTCGGAGGTATTGTAGGCAGCCAGACCACACTGCCGTTCCATAGCTCCTCAATGAGAGTAGACTTTGAACTCCGTAAAAGTAGTTCTACCTGTGTCGAGCCTACGACTATATCTATATTAGAGCGGACTTGGTGCGTGATAGTTAACTGTTTCGATAAACCCGTATTTTAAGTAGGACTCCTGATATAGTGTTGTTTTGTTCACGAACGTTTCGCTTAAAAGAACAAATCTTTTCAGTGAATGTAATGAGCTGAATTATTTTATGAAACGATTTCGTTCTTTGCGCTCTGCCACCGTTAGCCAGCCCACTCCGACCGGAAACAGAAGCGTTCGGGCCGGCTGGGACCGGAAACGGAAGCGTTCTGTGCAGTCTCGACGTGTCAATAGAGACGCGCAGCTGTTGCGGCGGAGAAGATCCGGTAAATTTTCTAAATAAAACACATTGACACGCAAATTGAACAATACAACATAAATTATATAAATTGGTCATTCTTTCTCTGCGGCCCGGTAACAAATGCCTCACAGCCCGGTACCGGTCCGCGGACCGATGGTTGGGGACCACTGGTCTAAAAAATAAGAATAAATACGAGATAAAAGGTGGGAGAGTGTTCTTAAGGTGGGGGGCTGAGCGGCTGAAGGCTCTTGACCCCATGGCGATGAGATGAGCAGGAAGGAAGTGGAACAAGTTGAATGGGTGGGTCTGTTAAAGTGAAGGCGGTTGGCATGGTACTGAGGGGTGAGGTTGTTGATGGCTTTGAATGTGAGAAGGTGGCTTTTCTCTGTATGAAATTCGGTTTGTAATGGGTAGCCAGTGAAGTTGGCGTAGGACGGGTGTGATGTGACTTATATGACAGGGTATTGTCAGAATGCAGGTGGCAGAGTTTTGAACCAGTTTCAATTTAAAGATGGATTTGCCCAGTAGGCCAGTGAGAAGTGAATTGCAGTAATCAAGACAGGATGTGACAATTGAATGTGTAAGAGTGGCAGTGTTGTTAGGGGAGAGGAATGGACTGAGAAGGGAAGTGTTGGAGGGGTGAAAGTAGGCAGACCGAGTGCTGGAGTTAATGTGTGACTGAAATGAGAGAGTACTGTCATGGATGACACCCAGACTCTTACCCTGGAAGGAGGGGGAAACTGAGGACTTGTCGATCTGGAGGGAAAAAGTGCTTGTTTTTGAGAGGGTGTATTTGATGCCAGTAAAGACAATTGGTGTTCTTTCACTGTTAAGTTTGAAAACGTTAATGGCAATACAGGATTGGATTTCCTGCAGACAGTCTGTAAGAGAAGTGTGTGAATGGATGGAGGTATGTTGGGTGGACAGGTAGCGCTGTAGCAGTGGAGATGAATGTTATGTTTGCAAAAGATATGACCAAGTGGAGGATCTAGATTAAGAAAAGAATCGGACCAAAGACAAAGACTTGGGGAACACCGGAGGAAAGGGGGGAACGCTCTTATGTGAAGGATTTTGATTAGATGAACTGAATGTGGTCAGAAAGATATGAGGGGAACCAGTTAAGTGCAGTGTCAGAAATTCCAATGGAAGTCTGTTGATGAGTGTTCAGTGTGATATTGTGTAAAAGGATGAAGTGAGGTCAAAGAGGATGAGGATGCAAAGGAGTCAGGAATCAGCAGCCGTCAGGAATCAGCAGCCATCAGGAGGTTATTGCTAATTTTGATTAGTACTGTTTCTGTGCTGCGGAATGGGTAGAAACCAAATTGAAATTGTTCATATAGATTATTTTCAGAAAGGTAAGCATTGATCTGTGATGCAACAGTTCTTTTCAGTTAACAGGAGATTGGAGATAGGGCGGAGGTTGTTGAAGTTGTTGGGGTCAGCGGCAGGTTTCTGGAGTATTGGAATAACTACAGCAGATTTGAGAGATGAAGGCATTGTACCAGAAGTGAGCAAGGAGTCAACAAAGGCACTTATTAAAGGTGTCAGCGAATGAACATAGGCTTTGACAAGACATGTTGGGAAAGGGTCGATTTGGCAAGTGCATGGTTTAGATTTGTTAAATTCTGGTTATAAGCAGCAGAGGAAAGTTGTGCGTAATGCATTGTTTACTAGGGAAAAAATAAGTTGTCTGTTACCCTCACTTGTGTTGCTTGTCTGAATACTAGTTGGATTTAGCAGTGGAGCGCATGTCCTTATAGTCCAGAATGTGAGAAGTGTTAATTTTTTTTGTGGCGAGTGTGACAAGTTTTTCGTAGTAGTTGACGGACGCCCTTTGGCTTTGAGTTCAGGTGTGAACCAAGGAACAGAGTGATGAAAGGAGACGGTCTGAGTTTTCAGGGAAGCAAAGCAATCTAGGAGGTGGTGAAGTCCATTATTGTAGTGTGTGAGCAGTTCATCAGGGGTGGATGAGTAGCTAATGCTTGGAAGAGAGCAGTTAAATGAATGTCCTTATTATTACTGAATGAAATACAGTAAGACTGTATTATTTGTTTTTTGATAGTGCTCGAATGACATTAAATGAGACAAATGATTAAATTAAATAACATTAAATGAGTCTTTTTTTAGAATGCAAAATAGGGGAGTATGCACGTCATACCCCTAGTGAGTGTCAGTGTGTATCCTCCAGATGGCCATTACTCTTTGCTGCGAGGCGGGCTGGAGTGCGACGGTCAGAGCTTGGAGGGCGAGTCTTGGAGTGCGGCGGCCGACCCGGACTACCTGAGAACTCTGGACCGGGAGGCTGTTAAAAGACAGGATGTCATCTACGGTACGCTTAATATCCTAACACCGTACCACCTTGTCTAAACTGGGAATACATGTGTGCTGTTCCAGAAGCAGTGACTACTGTGCCATTTATCTTTTCATCACTTATGATAATTGAAAATTACATAAACTTGACGGTGCTTGTAGTTACACAGTAGTAATTATTATGTCTAATGTTTTCTTAAAAGAACAGCCTCTGACTACAAAGATTGTAGTGTCGCAGTAAGTGTTGTGTTGAATGTAGTAAACTGAAGTGCCAGGGTATTTCGGTCTGCGTGGAACTATACCACTCTAAATTGTGCAGATTGTCGGCACCCCCCTACCGACCCTTGAGGACTTACCGCTACTGAAAAATGCAAATCAGAACTAGCAGACATTCCAACAGGTTCTTCCCTCTTGCAGTCAACTTCTTAAACAGCTAACCTACAATTCCAATGCAACATCCTTCCAATTTTTTTGTCTTTAGTTTGTTGTCACATTTCTGTCGGGCCCATTATACATTACTCGTGCACTCACTGTAGTAGTCTCGCCACGCTGGACTATTTGCAAATCTGTTGTTTACCAATACTGGCCACTCATGCCAGAGTAGCATCTGCACCACTTGCACACTGATTGAGGAGTATCTGCAACATTTGCACAATCAACATTGTTCCAGATTATCGCACTACTAGTCACTTTAAACTGCACACACTCCTTGAAGTCTCGGCACCCTTTGCACAATGGTCATTGCACCGGATTATTGCAATATTAGTCATTCAAACTGCTCTAAGTGATAGAGGACTCTGCATCGTTTTGCACAATTGTCAAAAAACACACGCGCAAAAAATAAATAAACATGTACCGGCATTACCAGATAACTAGCTACTCTTTATTGCTCAGTGACTGTTTTTTTTGTCAATGTCTTTATGTCTCAAAAGTGTTCTCTGTCAATTGACTGTCTGTTGTCGTACTAGAGCGGCTCCAAATACCGGAAACAAATTCCTTGTGTGTTTTTTGGACATAATTGGCAAAATAAAGATGATTCTGATTCAATGTATCCTTAAATAATACCTGACCTTCACCAGTCAGCCTTGCATTGTAGTTTTTTATGGGGGAAGCATTTGAGGAAAAAACTGATTTACTCAATTCTCGTAATATTCCAGTCATAATCTTAAACGTAAGGTCGTATTATTTTTTTAAGGATAAAAAGTCGTTGTTTTTCAATGAAACAGTCAGAATGTTATGATGATTTGTATTTTTTGTGTCAATTCATATTTTTCTCATTTCTTTTCGAGGAAAAAATTTCATTTGTAAGAATAACTTTTTCAATCAGTATAAAAGGTTTTTTTAAAAAAAAACCTCTTATTTAGTATTGTTTTCCAGGTAAAAGGTCTGCAATTTTCTTCTAGATTAAAAATTCATAATATTACAAGAATAAAGTCACTTCTTTAATTGGGGTGGAGAATTGTTTTTTTTCTCAAGGAAAAACTCAGAACATTGAGAATTTAGCCTTTTTTGTTGTTGAATAAAGAATAAAGCCTTTGTTTTTTTCGAGGAAAGTTTTTAAATTCTATGAAAATTAAGTTGTATTATATTTTTTATTTTACAATTCTGATGGAAAAATGCGATGTTGCAAAATAAAATTTTAAATGTGATGTGAAATTTCAAATATTACCCACATAACATTAATACTTCTTACTTTTTTCTTTTTTTTTCCCCCCCCCAACTTAATAGTTGTAAGTAGTAGAACTAGTTGTTTTCCTGTATGGCCTGAATATACAAAATCGTAAAATGGATGCATTTTTCAATATGATTTTTATTTAGTTAACATACATTTTAAATATGTCATATTTGTCCTCTTATTTCAGCGTGACTTATTTTTTCTTAATTTGCCAGAGCTGATCCAGACAGAGATGCACCACGTGCGCACATTGAAGATTCTGCGGCATGTCTACATCCACGAGCTGCGGCAGTCCCTGTTGCTGGATGACGACAAGGTGGGAACACTGTTCCCCGGCGTGGACGCCCTGCTTACGCTGCACCAGCACTTTCTCGACTGCCTCAAGCTCCGCCAAAGTCAGAGTCAAGAAGAGGGCAGTCCCAGCAGCTACCAGATCACAGAGCTGGGGGACATACTCAACTCGCAGGTAGAATAGACTTTGAATGGCTCACAATCTTTTTTTCATAAATATCTTTTTTAGATACTGTATTTAATTTGATATTTTTGTAATAATTTCAATACCAAAAATTCCAGGGTATGTTTTTTTTTTCAATTTGTATTTATTTGTACTGTATGTTTTTATATATATTTTTATTGTATTTATTTCTATAATTTTTACATTTTAAATGGCAAAAATACAAATCAATGGATTTGTATTAATTTTTGAATACCATTTTAGAAAGCATTTTACAGTTAGAAAACAACAAGCTTTGTTTTATCCGCATTGAAAACAAGTTTTAGATACATGAATGAGTCCTGAACAGCTGCAGAAGCAGCAGTAAATTACAGCATCGTCGGCATAGAAATGCAAATTTGCATTGGACAGTCATTGATATAAATGACAAATAAGAGGGAGGGTTGAATGGCACAAATACCAAGTAAGGTTTTCTTTAATGTATTTTTATTTATTTATTAAATGTTTTATTATTTATTCATATGTTCTTTTATTTTAAATACTTTGATAACATTTAAAAATTAAGATGCTAAAAATTGCAAGACATTTTTATTTTTAATGTTACTTTTGATACATTTTATTTTCCAGTCAGTTATTTATTCTTGCATTCATTTGTTTTTAATTATAGATGTAATGAAATACCAATCAATGTGTTTTTTACATTTTATTTTGTTTGTTTTAACAATTTATTTATCATCATTTAAAATAATTAAAAATGGCAAAAATACCAAGGAAAGTGTTTATCTTTTCTTTTTTACCTGTGTAGTTTTCTGGCAGCGTGGGTGAAAAAATGAAGGAGTGGTACAGCGTTTTCTGCAGTCATCACACTGAAGCTGTCACCGTGTACAAGGAGCAGCTGCAGAGCAACAAGAAGCTTCAAAGCCTCATGAAGGTATGTGAGACGCTAACTCTTGGCCCAGCGTTGAAACCTGAGAGGCGGCAGAATTAGTTGTCTGACATATCTGGGCTGGGAGCCAACAGACGGATCAGTTTACTGCTGCAAATAATGAAATGCAAAACATGTTTAAAAGGGTCATATTTAGGAAAATAGTCTCTGGCGTGCCTGACGCCCACACACAGAGTTCCTCTCTCCAAGACTAGGCTGGGCCAAGATCCAGAGCCCCTTTCAAGCAACGCCGGATGACACGATAGCACTGTCATGTCAAAGCCAAAAGCTAAGCAGAGCTGCAGTGTTGGCACAGAGTAACAATAGACCCTTATTGTGTTGCTACACCACAATGTTGTTTTCATCCATGTTTATCTACAGTATATCTATGCCTCACTTCTGGCCATTTTGCTTCAGTTCTCAATTTCATTTGGTTTTTAACTTCAGTTTGACTTGATATGACTCATAATATACAATTAAGACAATATTGTTTAGTATTATTCCCCAAAACCCTTTCCCATCTGCAGTTGAGTAACTAACCACTATTTTGAGGCAAACAGCATTATCACCAATTGCTTCTGGTAAGCGACATTTGTTTGGCAACTTGTCTGGTGCATGTGCTGCATACATGGATCGCGAGACTAATTTCACTAGTGCAATTTAGCAGCCTTTTTTCCCTCTCACACAATGGGGTACTAATCGGCGTTAGCCTATTCGCAGCCCCCCGAGCTCCGCGTAATTGAAGCCGTACTTGGCATTTGCCCCACACTAGAGGGTGAGCAGTAGTTCATTTGCATGAGACAGAACCGCCTCCTGAAAGCAGGCTGAGTCTAGCAAGACTGAAACAAAAGGGTGGTGTAATTCTTGATTCTTGAGGTATTTTGATGAGCATGTTATTGAGATTGAAATTGTGGAAAAAAGCACAATGCAGGGGGGTTGTTAAGGCACTGTAGTTATATGTTTATTAACAGGCGTTTCAATATAGAATACAGGAGGTAGAGTACGTATGTACGAGGTACATCTGTATTCTACATTGAAACATACCTGTTAATAAATGTGTGTAAATATGTGTGTAAAGTGCACACCCTGTATGTGTACAGTAGGTTCTTTACTACTATTAAATTTGTGTGTCTTCTACCAGAAAATTGGTCAGCTGGCCCTGGTAAGAAGGTTGGGCATCCCTGAGTGTTTTCTGCTGGTGACGCAGCGTATCACAAAGTACCCTGTCCTGGTGGAGCGACTTATACAGAGCACTGAAGGTAAACCATTAATGGGATTATTATGAGAATGCAGATAGTTTTACACGCTATCCTACGCTAACAGAATCTCCCGCTCCTTTCAGCCGGCACCGACGAGCACGAGTCTCTGCTACATGGCTTGGCGGCCATCAAGGACACCATCTGTCAGGTGAACGAGCATGTCAGAGACTATGAGATGACCTCCCGACTCAGGGAGATCTGCTTGCGCCTGGAGCCAAAGTCAGTTGGCCGGCTGAAGGACGGGCGGCTGATCCGAAGGGAGGATCTGATCAAGGGAGCCCGGACGCTGCTGCACGAAGGCCTGCTCACCTGGAAGTCTTCTGGCAAACACAAAGGTTTAAACACCAATCTCTATTTCAGTTTGGTGTGGTTCACATTATTCCCATTGCCAAATGGTGTGGACAAATCCATATTGTACCACTTTACGGCTCTGGTTTTGTGGTATGGTGAAGTACGTGAGACCCTGTATCCAATTGATTCGGTTGGCCGATAGAAAAGTATCAACCGGAAATCCCTTTTCCAACTCGAAATCCCTTTTAAAACTGTCCAAAATAAATTCAAACGTGTGGGTCTGCAAATTAACTCCTGTGATGAATGGTGGTTCTTGCAATTAACATCTGACTTATTCTTATTATAAACTCAGGGTGGAAATTTCTTGTGGGAACAGTTTTAGACATCAGATAACAAAACACTTACCTAATGGGTGGGCTGGCACTCCAGACAGTTATTTGTATACGAGCCATTAAAAAGTCAAATTTCCATACGTCCCCTTTATGTATTCTAGACTTTACAGCGATTTTATCGGCCTTATCAGTATCGGTCGATAATTAGCATTTTATGCTGATCGGCTTTGTCATAATTCGCCGATCCGATCAATGTCCGTGATCGGCTCCCCAAAAGACATTTACTCCGCGTCGCCATCATGCACAGTATATTTGAATACAAGAGCTCATTTATTTTTAACCTTGTCGCATGTCTTTTGTCATAGTTCTGTAAATATCTGGCGGCCAATAAAGTTATTTAAACAAAAACAAAACAAAAAACATGTTGGCAGTGTGAAAGAGACAACACGTCTGAGACAGACAACACGTAATGCCCGGATCAGACTACAAGACAAATTTGCTCTTTCAAGATTGCACTATGTCAGACTACTGAAATAAAATCTTGTATTCCGATACCACCGCACCCCATTTTTTACGATCATTGGGCTTTATCTTGTCAACTCAAATGCGACCGGATACACTCGTTACTGTGGCGATGACAACAAGAGTGGATCGTGCAGACTATCTTATGAGGACAAAATGGGAAAAAAACATGTGTTAGTGGTCACCGGTGCCCATGACAGGAGAGGACGTTCGTTTAAGGCTTGAGGTGTGTTCACGTACTTTGAATACGATAACGGCTCGCAAGGAGGCAACAAAAACTTTATGTAGTCTAGCAAGCTACTGCTAGCACGAACGGTTGTACGTAAACATGCCGCCGTTCTGTCGAATCATGCATGTCATGTGGGTGAAGTAATTTAATTAAAAATAAAGTAATTTAATTACAGTAAGTTAGCACCCATTATTTCTGTCATGTAATGTTGGTTTGACCTGACTGATTAGAATACACGATCTGACTAGAGCAGTGATTTCCAACCTTTATGGGGCCATGGAACATATTTTACAATTGGAAAAAAAAAAAAATCTCATGGCATACCAACAAACAAAAATGCCACAAAAAGTGGATACATTAATTACTGTATTTACTTCCTGCCATCTAATAGAAGACCATTCATTTGTTCTGTCTGTCACTATGCCTCACTGGCATAAATAGAGGAACAAAGATACATTATTTATTGTAAAAACATTTTTAGCAATTAAGTAAACAAGTATATACAGTAAATGAAGAGGTCATTTAAATAGACACATTCCTCCATCTTGTGATCGGTTATCGGTTTTTTTTTAAACTCGCTGATCGGCCCCACAAATCCTGATCGTGTAAAGCTTAATGTATTCATTGTGCTAGCGAGAGGAGCTGCAAAGAAGAGATGTGCACAGACACATGAGAGAGTGATAGGCCTTAATTTAACTGCGTAATTGCATCTGTGGCAGCTCGTAGCTCATTATTTGGCGAGGAATACTTGAAGTTTAGTGGAAATGGCAGCCAGACGCTTCGTTGGAAAGGCATGACAAGCCCGAGATTTATTAAAGTAGATAATGGAAGCTTTTTCTTAAAATTCTTTACCACACATGGCATTTTCAGTTGGCATTGAAATAGCTTTTAAAAAGAATTGCAGTTCTTAATTAAGGATAATGTCAACATGCAATGCTGTAGGTTACTGGTGGGTTAAAATTGATCATACTTTACGCAGCTAATGCAAACTACTGTAAAGTGTCTCTAGAGTTGCACTAGTACATGCATATAGAG
Source organism: Phycodurus eques (assembly GCF_024500275.1). Classification (NCBI taxonomy): domain Eukaryota; kingdom Metazoa; phylum Chordata; class Actinopteri; order Syngnathiformes; family Syngnathidae; genus Phycodurus; species Phycodurus eques. The sequence goes on from NC_084537.1 coordinate 19,519,996, forward strand.
CACTTTGGCTCAACCGGTCTTGCTACATATTCGAATGTCACTGCCTAAATGTCAAACATTTCAGATGGATAGAGATAAGATATAATTTTTCACAAAAAGCTTATCAAGAGCATGTTTGGAAATTCAATCTGACGCTCTCACTGCGGAGAGCGCAGTGTTCAGAGAGGCAGCAGGTGCTCCATTTTCTATGAATTAAAAAAAACTAGCGTGTTGGCTATTGGCAGGGATACGTCAATGCGTGCGCCATATTGAATGTGTCAGTTCTGCCTGCAAACATCTCGTCCTGCCTGACGCTCTGGCCGCTCTGTCTCCTCGTTTAAAGCGTTCCGGAGTGTAGAGAACGCGCTTGCAGTGAATTTCCGAGCGTAACCTATATTAGACTCCCGTCTGAGTTGAAAAATCAGTGACTTAAATGATTTTCTGCAGACATCCATGCTGTGCTGCTATCAGACATGCTTGTTCTGTTACAAGACAAAGATCAGAAGTTTTTTTTCGCTGCTGTGGTGAGTGTTGCCTCAAAAAAATCTAGTTAATCTAGCTTTAAAAAGCACTCAGACTTGCTGTGTTATCACGCAGGATAACAAACCACCAGTGATTGCCCTTCAAAACCTGATTCTGAGGGAGGTGGCCCACGCGACCAAGGCCATGTTCCTCATCTGCGCGTGTACCTCCACACCGCAGGAGGTGTACGAGATGTACGAGCTGCACACCGGCTCCAGGGAGGAGCGCTTTGCCTGGATGGCCCGCATACGGGATGCCATGAACCGGTGAGAATACTTGGTTGTCTGTATGTGCCCTGCGATTGACTGCCGTCTGCTTCAGAGTGTACCCCGCTTCTCAGCCAAAGTTGGCTGGGATAGGCTCTATCTCACACATGACCAAAATGAGGAAGCCCTATCGGAAATGCATTGATTGATTATTTCTAGTCGCAAGGTTTATTTGTATTGTGCAAGGTAGCGGTTATTATGAATAACTGCCAAGAAGAGAGAGAAAGATCACAGTTACAGTGAACTCCTGCTGTTAGCACAGGATAGGTACCGCAAATAGTGAAAATCTGTGAATAATTGACGCTCATTATAATTGAGTGGGGGGAAAAAAAAAAAAATTCCCTCCCAGAAAAAAAAATTACATTTGAAAAAAAATTGAATAAGCAGGGGATCAGCAAAAAAATATTGCAAATAAGCAGAGGGTTCTGCCAATAACGGGGGATAGCTTCCACCAAAAAAATCGCTAATAGATGAATCCGCGAATGTTGACCCGTAAATATGCGGGGGTCCACTGTACATGTAATGTACATTGAATGTGTATTGTGGCCTTTTTTGACTAAAACGTATTCTTAGTCATTTATTTCTTTTGTGCAAGGGTGTTGTTATCCTGAAAAAATAAGGAGCCCTCACATTAATCATATGTTGTACTGTATATTGTATTACTCTCTGCCCAGTAAACAAATACTACTATTTAAGGAAAAATGCGAATGGTTGTTTGTTTGTATGTACCCTGTGATTGGCTGGCAACCAGTTCAGGGTGTACCCTGCCTCCTGCCCGATGATAGCTGGGATAGGCTCCAGCACGTCCGCGACCCTAGTGAGGAGAAGCGGCTCAGAAAATGGATGGATGGATGAATGGATATATTCCCTACTTCTTTGCAAGATGATACAGAAAACCCTCGTATATTCCAGTTAATCAACGCACTGATTATTATTAATTTTTTTTTTTAAACAAAACTGAATTATTCACTCTTTTTTTTTTTTTGCTCAGGCTGAAGCAATAAAAGTGTTACTTTGGCAGCATTTTAATGCCAAGGAACTGTTGAAGTGAGTTGGAAGAGCTTAATTTAGACAAAAACAGTGCTTCACTGCAATTATGTGGCATCTACACGACTGAGTGATAAATACTGTATGTCATTGTGCTCCAGTTGCTCGGAGGAGGACAAACTCTACCAGGAGGTGATGAACAGATTGCAAGACTATCAAGGTAAGAGTCATGACATTTTGTGCGTTACCATACTATTTGAAAATACCATTTTCTTTTTTCTTTTTTTATAATGATTAGAGCGTTTGAAGGTTAGGGACGAGCACATCAAGCAGTGCCTGTCTGAGAAGCAACACATCTTCAGCGCCATGTATGAGGACATCACCGGCAAAGAGAGCCCCTCAAGAGGGCTGTTGCTGCGAGGAGACACCACTGACATCCAGCAGGGTGAGACACTGCTCAAAGGAGCAATCCACGAAGGTAGGAGCATAATCTAAATTTGTATGTCTTTTGAGAGGAGTTCATTCTGATGGGGTTATTTATTTATTTTTACTTCATTCTACAGTGGAAAACCTTCAAAACCTGCTCTTCCACACAGAAAAAGACCCCAGTAAACTCCCGGGTGGCGATCATGTGTTACAGTGGAGGTCACACAGGAGAGCTGAGCACTGGGGCCCGGCAAACATGAAAAGTAAGATGCCTTTGGCACACTGGACTAATAAATCCACCATGTAACTTGCCAGTGGCTAACGGCAGACGCTAATATAGCAGTCTACACTGTGTTCCAAATTATAATGCATGTAGGATATGGGGGAAAATAACAGTTTTTCTGCTGATTAAAAGCATAAAGTAGTCTAACGCCTTCCGAAAGGAATGAAAACACTAAGATTTTAAGAAAATCATTGTCCTGTTGAATAATTTGTGTAGGACTCAAGAAAGCAAATGGGTTTGATCTGATGAAGGCACATTAATAAATGTCTCTAAAAATAATTATCATGCAAGACACCACACCAACCCAGGCTGCAGAAAATATCATACTAGGGAGGAAAAACTCATTGTGCAGCCACTGTCATCCCCTGACCTCTATCCTATAGAAAGCATGTGGAGAATGGACTGACTTAAAATTTCAATGAATGAGAGAGTTGATGGCGGTTAGATGACTGGTTAGAGCGTCAGCCTCACAGTTCTGAGGACCCGGGTTCAATCCCCGGCCCCGCCTGTGTGGAGTTTGCATGTTCTCCCCGTGCCTGTGTGGGTTTTCTCCGGGCACTCCGGTTTCCTCCCACATCCCAAAAACGTGCATGAATTGGAGACTCTAAATTGCCCGTAGGTGAGAATGTGAGTGCGAATGGTTGTTTGTTTGTATGCGCCCTGCGATTGGCTGGCAACAAGTTCAGGGTGTACCCCGCCTCCTGCCCGATGACAGCTGGGATAGGCTCCAGCACGCCCGCAACCCTAGTGAGGAGAAGCGGCTCAGAAAATGGATGGATGGATGGAGAGAGTTGATAAGGTTATGTTGAAGAGGGTTTTCTTTAACATGTAACTTGATTGGTAAAGATGTTTTTTGTCTCAATAGCATTATATTTTTTAAATCTCTATAATCACAGAACAATGGATCTTTACAGCCTATTTGTTTTTTTATTTGTTGTCATTGTGGTGTGTGTGTGTTTTTTTTTTTTTTTTTTTTTTTTTTTTTTTATATATATATATATATAAAAAGGCCTAAATATTAGGCTAGCGGGCCTAACATAATTGGGAGTGTTGAGGTTCTGCTGTAACCACTGCATGGATTTCAGCTATTCAATTTCTTCATTGTGTTGATTAGATCACATGTCCTCCGAAGGAGATGCGGCCGAGTGGTCCGGCAGCGGCGGTGTTGAGGCCGACGATGCTCAGCTACAGGAGACTACGTACTACTCTGAGAGCCAGGAGCAACCTGTCAGTGACATTAACAAAAACCTTAGTTCAGCCAACTGATGCATCATCTGAAACCTTCCTTTTCCTGTCTCACAAAGGCCGACAACGACACGTGGATGCCCGCATTTGCTTCACCCAACAGCAGGTTCCAGGCAGAGGTGACACTTTTCCTTCTGCACATTCATATGCTATGGGGTTCTCGGTTTAAGATGGCAGGGCTCGAGACTGCGACCACAATGGCCGCATGTGCGACCCTTTTGTCAGCGTGTGCAAGTAAAAATTTCATCTGCTTACACTTTCACGAGGGCATGTTTTAATGCTCCCTTAACACAGTTTCACTATACAGGTGCTGGTCATATAATTAAAATATCATGAAAAAGTGGATTTATTTCAGTAATTCCATTCAAAAAGTTAAACTTGTATATTCATTCATTACACACAGAATGATATATTTCAAATGTTTATTTCTGAGCTTAGTAATTATTAGTTGTTTTTTTTGCAGAGGATAAACAATATATGCCAGTGAGTATTCCTATATTGTCAGTCTCTTTGTTTTGCTGCACCTTTTTTATTGCCAAATATCCATTGCTTCAACGGTTATAATTCCCATCACATTTATAGTTTTGTTAGCATGCTTATAGCATTTTGAATAGTTTGTTAGCATTAAACTAACAAGCTGTTTACATATGTTTAGTTTTACAATACACATCAACTAGGAATTGTTCACTATCTGCCTGCTGTGACGTTTGTTGCTCAAATGTTTGTTTGCAACTCACGACAAAATAATCTGCCATGCGAGGGCTCATATTCCGAAACACTTGAGTTGGATCACTCGTAAATCCAATGTAGCGCTGTAGTTCACATCACTCTCATTTCCTCTGCAGGTGTATGACCGTGTCATAGGGCTAGCCCAGGGACTGTATACATTACAAGTAAGTCGTGAGCTGGTTTCCCACCACTACAATTTAAATTGTGTGACGATGATTATTTTTAACGTCTCTCCAACCCAGGTCATCGTGGCCCAGCAAGACAGTCAGATCGAGCTCCAGCACATTCTGCGGTGGCACGGCAGCAGACCGTCGCGGCCCTCCAGCAGCGCCTTGCTGGAACAGGAGAAGCAGCGCAACCTGGAGAAGCACAAGGAGGACCTGGCCAACCTGCACAAGCTGCAGGCGCAGCATCGCGAGGCGCAACAACGCTGGGAGAAGGAGCGCGAGCACCAGGGCGTCTACATGGAGGCACTGGAGGCCGAGTTAAGCCGGCGGGAGGAAGAGTGCGACCGACGTGAAGAGAAGCTGAGAGAGGAGAAGGCGCAGCATGAGAGGCAGTGGGAGAGCTACCAGCAGGGTCTGGAGCGCCTCAGGGAGACCACTAAAGCCGTGGAGAGGGAAAAAGAAACCCTGAATCAGGAGAAAGAACGTATCGAGGACAAGTTGAAGAAGTACATGGAGGCCGTAAATGCAGGGCACGGCAACTACGATGACCCGGTGAGTTGAACCAAAAAATAATGCAATCATTGAGCGCCATCTTGTGTCTCGTTGTTAACCTATAGGGCAGTTAATTTGACTCAGAACATACGAGACCGTCAAAAACTTTGCAGTCATTTGGATTTTTGAAAGGAAAGCCTTTTTTTAAAATGAATCAAAAATACCATCTAGGAGAGAGGTGTCATACTAATTGAAGTTCAGGGGCCACATACAGCCTAATTTGATGTCAAGAGCACTGGAGGAGTAAAATAAGACCATAATTTTACTTTATTAAATTTGATATATACTGAAAACAAAACAAATGGGCAGCATAGAAAGCAGAGTGCTAATGATCTGTGCAACATGTTTCTTCCCCAGTACATCAACATGTCTAATTACCAGTCGTTCAGGGGCAGCCTCGCCAATGTTGGGAACGGCGGCAGCTCGCGTCCGCACATCCTGGTGGCCAGCGCCCGCGACCCCAACAAGGAGACTCCACCTAAAGTCCCGCCGCGCAAGGAGAGCATGAGCGTCCCTCCTGCGGCCAAGCCTGAGCTGCCC